>NC_026000.2:21838212-21946765 GCF_000442705.2 Elaeis guineensis
CTCTTTCAAGTCTCCTTATTATTTTTTTATATTTTTCTTCTGAGAAACATATCCCACAAAAGTAGGAAAGGAAAGGAGACCATAGATAAACCATACATTAGGTTAACCCAGCCCTTACTAGCCATAGAGATAGGAAATGCATTCTGAAAAGACCCTGAAACTGACCTGTTATGCGAGGAGAGTTCGAATCACAGTACAAAATTTTTCGTATGTGATCTCATGGACTATCTCGATCCAGAGATAGAGGGATCTATCTTGACTAAGGAGAAGCTCACAACCCTTAGAGACAAGTATGACATACCCGATGAATATGAAATGCTAGTGTCGGGTCGGGAAGGTTGAGTCTCTGAACCTCCTGAGGACTGCATAGCCTTCTACAATGAGTCTCTTCGATCTGGCCTATCATTTCATTGCATCTCTTTTTCTATAATATCTTTGATTTCTATAGGGTCCACCCCACTCAAATAACCTCAAATGCAATTAGGATGATTATAGTATTCATCATTATGTGCAACTTCCTTCATATAGACCTTAGGATCTTTTTGTTTAGATCTCTAGTTCTTTTAAAAAAGTATCTGAGTGAGAAGGACTGATGGTACTTCTTACCTCAGAAAGGCTAAAAATTCGAACCTAGCTTTTCTTCTTCCATTCATGATTGGAAAGGCCATTTTTCTTTTATCCGAACTCCCATTCCATAGGGTTTTAGGACTTCATGGGAGCGTCCGGACACCAAACACAATTTTGATGATGAAATTTTTTTTGGGGATGAGATGGCTCACTCAACCCTGATCACTACCAAAACACCCAAGTTCTCTACTTTAATAAATGGTCAGGCATTGTATAATATCGAAATCAGTCTGTACTCTCCTTGGGATAAGATCGGAGTGTTTTATTTTTTTAACTTCTTTTTTTTTATCTTCAATGTTCTAAAACATATATCTGATGTAGAGATGAGGTTCAATCCAGCAAAGGTAGAGGAGAGAAAAAGAAAGGATCAATTGAAATCATCTACCGCTATCCTCGCACCTGAAAGAGTTAAAGGTGCGAAACCTCTTCCAGCCCCGGTGCCATCCCAATCATCATCAGCGACTCTTTCTCCAGCCAATTCGGGACGAAGTGAGGCTTTTCGAGGACCACAGAATTCTCCTCGGGCATTGTCACTGGAACCACCTTGCCAACCCTCCACGGTGAGGATTAAGAACAACACTCGGCCTGCACCACCCTCTAAAGAACCCGAGCACAAACTAACCACACTCTCCAGGGCACCATCAAGTTTAGCTGAGAGAGATGTCATAACAAGAATATCACTCCTAGAGTGACTCCGACTAGGCTAAGATGTTTTTGAATCTGTCATGCCGACCGTTGATCTAGAGGCACATCACAAGAATAAACTAGAAGAGATTGTCAACCATGGATTTGAATAACTCATACATGTAAGCATTTATTTCTTTTTTTTTCTTTTATTTTTTATTTTTTATTTTTTGTCACTTCGGTGAATGACTGAACTAAATCTTTCATCTTGCAAGTCACCGTTGACTTTAAAGTCATGTATGAGAACATTATCTATCTACTAAAGAATAAAGAGGTCATGGACGTCAATTTAATCATCCTTCAAGAGGAGAAGAAGAAGGAGTCCGAGCTCGTCGTTGAACTCAAACACCAACTCGAGAAGAAGTTGAAGGTCTTGAAGGAAAAGAATCAAAATTTACTGGACCTTCAGCAAAAAGTCAACGAATAAGAGAAAAAGATCTTTGACGTACACACTATTATTGAGAAAAATAATAAACTAAAGCCGAGGTTTAGAGAAGCGAAAAAGACCAATGAAGCTCACGAGAAGGCCATCGAGACCTTGAAGAGGCAAATAAAGAAGGAGCAAGACAAGGCAGTCAAGGCAGTGGAATTGTACAAGACTTTCAAGAAGTTCAAGGATGAAGTGTCTAAAAGTTTCGAGGGTGTGTATGGCTATGCCTTTAGCCAATATCGCAATCTGATCAAGAAGCTATATCCTAAGGTAGACATCTCTAAGGTTACTCCAAAGGTGGCCGTCAAGATAGATGTGAAAGGAGATCTAGAGTCACCCCCCGAAGCGGCAGAGGAGCCAGTAAAGAGGTCTGGTCGATCTCCTATCAAGGTGAAAACAACTGAAGTTATCACTACGGAGCCCATATCTATGGTAACCCCAGTGGAGATTGAAGTTGCCAAGGCTGGCAAGACACCGAAGTCAGCCCCAGCCATGGAACCTATTGTCACCGACATCGATAAGCCAGAGCTGCCCAAGGGGGAACCAACCAAGGGAAGCTTCGACGCACCGGTGACCATTTAATAGAAGTTTTTTCTTCTCGGGATGTACTGACATGATACAGGTCATCTTGTTTTTCTTCCTTTCCCTTTTTTTGGAATATGTAAATCTAATGTGGGTTCTTGTTTTTGTACTCTTTTTTGAATATCAATAAAAAATTATTTTCTCAAGCATACTTGAGTCATGTAGTTTAGCAAACTTCATCACTTGTTAGGATGAAATAATCATACGTATCTTTGTAAATCAACAGAATCGAAAATTGATAATTAATTCAATAGAATCAAAGACTAGTAACTTTGAATTCACCCATCGCTAATTAATTAAAAATGGACTAGACATACCTTTGTTTGTATGATCACGGATGGATCAAGCCTTAAAATTCAATCCGAAAGTCGATATTTTCAAGAGAATCAAGAGAATCCAAAGATAATCTCGCTCTACATATCAATGTAACATCATGTCGGTAAGAAATCGATATAAAATCTCTTTGGTCTTGTATCCGGCACAAGTCATCGGTTAATGGGGGGATCAAGTCCTCTGAGACTTTTTCGAATTAAAATCTGGAGGAATACGTATGCCTTTTGGGGCTTTACCAGGCCTGAATCCGAACAAACATTCATGCCCTTCGGGGTTCTACTGGATTGAAATTCGAATAAACATTCATATCCTTCGGGACTCTACCAGACTGAAATTCAGATTAACATTCATACCCTTCGAAGCTCTATCGGATTGAAATCTGGATAAACATTCATGCCCTTCGAGATTCTATCGGACTAGAATCTGGATAACATTTATGCCCTTGGGGAATCTATCAAACTAAAATCTGGATAAATATTCATACCCTACGGGGTTCTACCGGATAAACATTCATACCCTTCAAGACTGTCGGATTGAAATTTGGATAAACATTCATGCCCTTTGGGGCTCTACCAGATTGGAATCCGGATAAACATTCATGCCCTTCAGAGCTCTGTCAGACTGAAATCTGGATAAATATTTATGCCCTTCGGGACTCTATCAGACAGAAATCTGGATAAATATTCATGTCCTTTGGGGCTCTGTCGGACTAGAATCCGGATAAATATTCATGACCTTTGGAGCTCTATAGGACTGAAATCCAGATAAACATTCATGCCCTTCAGGGCTCTGTCAGACTGAAATCCAGATAAACATTTATGCCCTATGGGACTTTACGAGACTAGAGTTTGGATTAAGTTATCATGCCATATGGGGCTTTATCGAACCTAAATCCAGACTAAGATATCATGCCCTATGGGGCTTTATCGAACTGAAATCCGGATTAGGATATCGTGCCCTATGGGGCTTTATCAAACCTGAATCCGGACAAACATTTGTGCCCTATGGGGTTTTATCGGGTTGGAGTTCAGATTAAGTTATCATGCCCTACAGAGCTTTATCAGATCTGAATTCAAATTAAGATATCGTGCCCTACGGGACTTTATCGGACTGAAATTCGGATTAGGATATCTTACGCTATGGGGCTTTATTGGACTGAAGTCTAGATTAAGTTATCGTGCCCTATGGGGCTTTATCGGATCTAAATCTAGACAAACATTCATTCTCTATGGGACTTTACCGAACTGGAGTCCAGATTAAGTTATCATGCCTCATGGGGTTTTATTAGATCTGAATCCGGATTAAGATATCATGCCCTACGGGGCTTTATCGAATTGGTATCTAGATTAAGATATCATGCCCTACGGGGCTTTACCAGTTTGATCGAATTTCGATATATAGGAGGACATGATGTACAAAAGAGAGCTCGTTAAAGCATTTTTATTGATAATATTTTTTAAAAATTTCAAAATTTCAAGTGCAGAGAATAACAAACCTATCTAAATTTTCAATTCTATAAGTCCCTGGGTGAATTACATCAGTGACTTGATAAAGTCCTTTCCAATTGGGAGCTAATTTATCTTGCTCAGTAGGCTTTGAAACTTTAGCTCATCTCAGGATGAGGTCGCCCTTCTGAAATGACTTGGACTTTACCTGGGCATTGTACTACTTAGTGATTCTCTGCTTATAGGTTGCCATTCTGACATGGACTTATTCCCTTACTTCATCTAGAAGATCCAGATCGATCCTCAACCAGTTAGAGTTGGTTATCTCATAAAAATTTCTGACTTTGTTAGATAATAAGCCAATCTCCACTGGGATCATAGCTTCAGTTCCATAAGTGAACCTGAAAAGAGTTTCTTCTATCGAAATCTGATGTGTGGTTCGACATGCCCACAGCACACTCTGCAGCTCTTCAGCCCATAAATTTTTAGCATTAGTAAGTCTTGTCTTCAAATCATGAAGAATAGTTTTATTGATTACTTCAGTCTCACCATTCGACTGTGATGCCCAATAGAAGTGAGTCGGTGATCAATATAAAACTTAGAGCAGAATTTTTTTAACTTGAGATTGTCGAATTGCTGACCATTATCAGTGATAATGACTCGAGGTTAACCAAACTAACAGATTATGAATTTTCAGACAAAATCTTGCATCTTTTTCTTTGTGATTTGGGCTAATGATTTCATTTCTATCTATTTTATGAAATAATCAATAGCCACCATAAAAAATTTTCTCTAATCTACTACCACTGGGAAAGGCCCCAGTATATTCATCTCTCAAATTGCAAAAGGCCAAGGGGCAGTAATAGAAATAAGCTTAGCAGCAGGTTGATATTGGATATTAGTGTACCTTTGGCATTGATCGTACTTGTTGACAAGTTCAGCTGCATCATTTTGAATAGTTGGTCAGTAGTAACCCTATCAGAATACTTTATAATCAAGTGATCTACCCCCCAGATGGTTTCCACATATCCCCTCATGTACTTCTCGAAGTATATAGTCAGCTTTATATGGTGTTAAGCAACGAAGTAAAGAAAGAGAATAAAATTTTTTATATAAATGGCCTTCTAGGAGAACATACCACAGAGCTTTTCTTTTAATATTTTTGGCCTTGATTGGGTCATCGGGCAGAATACCTTTAGTTATGTAATTCACGAGAGATCAATCCAGCTCGATTTATGACCAACTTAAAATATAAAAAGCACTTCAATACTAGGCCTATCCAATTGTTCAATCAGTATCTTCTGGTTCAGATAAAAAAAATTTGAAGTAGTGAGGTGTGATAGAGTGTCAGCTCGAATATTTTTTAATATAGGAATTTAGAGTATTTCAAGCTCCTTAAAATTTTTGGATAGCTTTTTGACATTCTATAGATAACGGATCATCATAGAATCCTTGACTTCAAATTGACCTCGGACTTAACCGACCACATGTTGGAGCATGATCCTGGCTCCTCCCATGGACCTTGGATGCAGCGGAACCAGCAACGAATAAATCTAGAGACTTCTAGACTTGATCCAAGGCCCTTGACGAAATCAGCCTGGTTGCTGTCTTCTTCATCAACCTTTCGTTCCAGATGAAGAACGCCTCTGAAATCACCTCTAAAAAATTCAAGATCTGGTACCCAACTAGATCAGACCTGGACCGAGGTCTTTCAATTCATAGATCTCGAATTGGGATGTTCAATATAGGGAAGAAGGTAGATGGAGACAGACCTTGTAGATCTGTCCTACTGCAGCCTTTCCTATAGATCTATTGATGGAGATCTCACCCACACCTCAAACGACCTCAGATCAACTTCAGATCTGAGAGAAACTTGTACCAACCTCTTCTCAAGAGATTTCAGGTCCTGGACCTGGTGTTTGGATGACTGCAAGAGAGGAGGGGAGCAATCTGGTTGGCGGCTGCAAGGAGGAAGGGGCTAGCGCCTCCCTTCTTTCTTTCCTTATCTGGACCTGGCGGCAAGAAACCCTAGGGTTTCTTGCTCCTGAGGCATGGAGGATGGCTGGAGAGAGAGGGAGAAGAGAGAGAGAGACTTGGAAGAAAGAGTCGTCTATTACTTGGCTTAATCAAAACTATACAAGTACATGTATATATAAACACCGGATCAAGTGACCCAAACCCAAAACTCCCTTGACCAACTCTATGGGAGATTAGGTTAACCCAAGCCCATGTACACCCATGACTCGACCTAATCTCACCTATTCTGGATCCAGACCTGACCCATAAAGAGTTGGTCCCTTGAGGCCCACATAACCTAGACCTTAAGTATCCGAAAGGCCCACAGCCTTTCAACCTAGGGCCCAACTAGCCCTAGAGCCTCCATGAAGCCCTCATGAATGATGGACCTTGACCTTAGCCTTGGTCTCCTGGGCCTTGGGCACACCACCTGGATCATAACAATCTCCACCTTGGTGTTCCAAGGCCTCAACCAGCTCCACTCTGTCCTTGCGACTGTAGACCCATTTGCAGCCAATGGGCCTCTTCCCCTGTGGCAACTGCACCAATCACCACATCTGATTCTTGTGGAGAGACTGCATCTCCTCGGACATCACCTGGACCCACCGCTCTCTGTCTTGGCTCTCAATAGCCTCCTGATACGTATATGGGTCTCCATTCGCTGTCACTAGGGCATATGACAGCGTCTCCTCGAAGCCATATCGATCCGGTTGCCTGATGGTTCTCTTGGGCTTGTGTAGGACAACATCGATATCAGTCCTCGATCCAGCTCGCTCCTGCTGGATCTCTCCACCTCGATCATCCATCCTAATCCTCTCCACCTGTGGAGACACCTTAGGTAGGTTCTCCACTTGAATGTCATGTCCTCCTGTAGTACCTGCAAGAGGCAAAATCAAAGAGGTAAGCTGTCCAGCAGTGCCCTGCTGGACCTCCTCCTGCTCTTGCTACTCCTCCATGCCTGCTCGCCTCCGTAGGACTGACTCCTCATCAAAAATCATATCCCGACTAATGATGACCTTCTTTTCCAAGGGATCCCACAGTCTGTATCCCTTGACTCCTCGTGGATAGCCTAGAAATACCACCTTGTGTGATCTGACGTCTAGCTTGCTCTGCTCACAGCTCCAATGTGCACATAGATCATGCACCCAAATACCCGTAGATGGCTCAGCCCAACTGTCCTCTCAGACCACACCTCCTCTGGAAGCCTGCCATCTAACCTGGTGTGAGGTGATCGATTGACCAAGTAACCCGCTGCGTCAACTGTGTCAACCCAGAACTCCTTTGGAAGCCCTGCCTGCAGCCTCATGCATCGTGCCTTTTTCAAAAGTGTTCTGTTCATCCTCTTGGCCACCCCATTCTACTGTGGAGTCCCCCTAACTGAGAAGTATCTCCTGATCCCACACTCCTCACAGTAGTTCTGGAACTCTCTGCTGGTGTACTCCCAGCCATTGTCTGACCTCAGACACTTCACGCTCCTCCCCTGCTCCTTCTCCACCTCAGCTCTCCAAATCTTGAACTTGGTGAAGACTTCTGACTTCTCTCTCATGAAGTAAATCCAGAGCTTCCTTGAGAAATCATCAATCAGGGTCATGAAGTATCTGGCCCCATTCCTAGCTAAAATTGGGACTGATCCCCACACATCCGTGTGTACTAACTCCAGAGGGGCTGCACTCCGGGCTGTACTGATGGTGAACTGAACTCTTCTCTGCTTTTCCATCTGGCAAGGCTCACAGATCTCCCCTGTAGCACCATCCTCCAGATCAGAGATGAGTCCTCTCCTGCTCAACTCCCTCAGCCCTCTGTCACCCATGTGGCCTAGGTGGTAGTGCCACATCCTGTAAGCCCCCTGCTGGTCCTGTGCTGCAGCTACTGCATCAGACTCTTCGGTCACCACAGATCCCTCTATGTGATAGAGGTTATTGTCCAACCTCCTACCTCTCATCACCACCATAGCTCCATTAGAGATATTCAGTACTCCGCTTCTAGCCCTACTACTGAAGCTGTATCCACTGCGCTCCAAGTAGCCTAGTGATACCAGATTCTTTTCCAGCTCCGGGACGTGCTTTATATTTGTCAATATCCTCACAATCCCATCAAACATCCTCACCCTAACTGTCCCTATCCCAGCCACCTCGCAAGGATGATTGTCGCCTAGAGTCACTGATCCCTCATCTGTCTTTGAGGACATTAAGACTAGGTCGGCCGAGGATAGCATTATAAACAGATGAGACTCTGACTATCAAAAAAGTGAGCTATACTGTTGACTGCCTTAGTTCCTATCCCGCTGTAATCGATAAAGTAATTTCTCCTTCAGCCGCTACTGAATTTTTTGAGGATCCGATGAGGGGAGTACTGATCCGCCTAAACTGTCTGATCAGACTCATTTTTGAGAAAGCATCATAGAACAATATATCGACAGAGCTTCTATTATTAACAAGAACTCTTTTTACATCATATTTTGCTATCTTCATAGAGATGACGACAGCATCATTGTAAGAGATTTGGATCTTCTTTACATCATTTTTAGAAAAAAAAATAACATCTTCAGTTCTCTGCCTCTTAGGGAATGGATCATCAGTGCCAGACAGGATATTGGATATCATATTGATTACACCAGCAGTTGGTCGATTGTGATCATCAGAAGTTACTTCTACTGGAGGCCTATATTCTTCAGATTTAGTCGGTCTGGCATATTTACAGAGGTAACCCTGACGTATCAGGATTTCTATCTCATCTCACAGCTGTCTGCATTCCTCAGTGTCGTAGCCATAATCTCTGTGGAAGCAGCAATACTTTCACTTGTCCTTCTTCTTTGGTGGGGCCCTTAAAAGTCTGGCCTTTAGAGATATCTCTCTCCTTCAATCTCCATCAGAATTTGAGCTCGGGGAGCGGACAGAGGGGCATATGAATTAAAACGTCGAGATGGGCTTCTTGACCTCGAATTTGTTCGGGGTTGTTTTGAATTTTCAGTCCGCTCATCACTCTTCTTTGGCTATTTTTTTTTTCATTCTTATCTTTCTTCGCCTGCCTTAAGATAGCCTCCTCCTCATCGGCTTGGATATATTTATGTACCCAATCGAGCATCTCATCATAGGTGTCTGAGAAGTTTTTATTCAAAAAAAAAAAATCAGATGGTTGCTCTGGAATCTTCTTTTCAAAGCAGACATGGCAACTGATTCATTAAAATTTTTTACCTCCAAGATGGCCACATTGAAACGAGCGATGTACTTCCGGAGATTTTCTCCTTCCTACTACTGAACCGAGAAGAGACTATTCACATGCCTCAAATGAGGTCTGTTAGTGCCAAAATAAGTGACAAATAATCTTTCAAGCTGCTCAAAAAAAGAGATGGACTCCTATGGAAGTTCGATAAATCAAACCCTCACTGCCTTCTTGAGGGTTGCAGAAGAAACAATACACAGTAGGACATTAGAAGTCCCTTGTAATGTCATGAGGGTTTTGTAACCCTCGATATGATCGGATCAGCATCAAAAGACTCAATAGTGGGCATCTTGAACCGATTCGAATAGGTTCATTTAAGATTTCATAAGAAAAAGGAGATCAAAGATTGAAATTATCTTTATTCTAAGATCGACTCCCTATCTGGAGCTCCAACATACGCTTTTTAAGATCCAAAACCTTGTGCTTCAGGTCGCCCCTCTTTGAACTTTGAGAGTACTGGGAGTAAATTCGCTGTCAGCCTCATCAATTTGGTGTTCGTCTTGATGGACTGATTGAGGACTATATTGAGATAAAATATTTGAAAGAGGGGCTTCTTTCGATGGTTGCTCTTCCCTCTTTTGAAACTGTTGAATACTTACTGTCAGGGCTTGGACTTGCTGAATAAAAAAGCTGAATTACTGAGGATCAACAGCAATTGACTGTTGCGGTGGCATCTCCGGTACTCCTTCTGTAGTGGAAGGAGAAGGATGCTGAGCTCTTGCCTTGACCATCTTTTCCACAAAAGAAACTTCGGCCCTTTCTCTAATGCCAATCTATTGTCATAGGGCTCAAAATTCAGAGTAAAATTAATTGACTTGGGCAAGATTGAATTAGAGCAATCTTTTCGATCTGGTAAAAATTCTTTCAATCTGTAAAATCAGTCAAAAAATTAGATAGAGATCCTTCGATTTTTGACCCTCCGATGCTTAAGTCAGTTCGAACCTTGAAAATAGGGGTAGAAAAGAGTGGAAGAGCAAGAAAAATTGAAGGAGAACTGAGTAGGAGCTGAGAGCCTAGCTTAATTTTCTAGTAGCAGAGTTTTCTGTAATTTTAGAGAATTGGACTTATCGATAGAGGATCCCTGACCTTCTATTTATAGAGGGGATGATGAGGCCGTTCCAGAGTTTGTTAAACCGTTAAGAGAGTTAGTTAGACGATTAGAGAGCTACCTATAAGTGAGCTGGCATACAGTTGTGCATATGAGCTGGATGTGAGATTATAGCTAGCTGTAATCTGGTTGAGAAAATCACTATAGGCGTTTGTAAAATAGCCAAATCTGTCACAATAATAGCTCACCTCAGTAGAAGATCCGGGTGAAATAAAGATACCATAACATTTCAGAATAGAGAAGATCGGGGTTCAGGTCGACATACATCCGACCTAAATATTTCTATCAGCAGAGACGTTCGGAGAGTATAAGGGTGTCTTTTATTCAGATCGATAAAATATCGAGCTGAATCTACTTTACAGGTAAATCGATATGCTGGGATCTGACGTTTTAAGATTGATATATCTTTGATTTCGTATGATGATGCCACGTATTTTGAGATCGATTTAATGCACCAAAATAGCTAATAATAATTTTTATAAATAAAACATGATAAAAATTTATGATAAAATAGCAATCCATAAAGTATGCACTTATTGATATGTAATCTAGTATGCCAAAAACTAAAAACACAGTCACTTGGTAAGACTAACATAACCAATGTATGATCAATGGAAGTTCCATGAATAAGCGATAAATAGTTTGAGAACTGATTTGCATGATTTATGATCAATTTAGTTTAACACGCCTGATCTTTTAATCATAGAACTAATTTGAGATTTTTTTTTATTTTTAAATTTTTGGTACACAGATTTTTTTTGGGGGTAAGATGGATAATTTTTTGGTATGACAATCAGATTATCGGTAGTATGAAATTGAATTCCTACAATATATCCTTAACCTTATAATAATAATAATAATAATAATAATAATAAATTATAATATTATAATAAACTATTATAATATAATATAATATTTTAATAATATAATATATTATACTATGTTATTATAAATAATAATATTATATTATATTAATAAAAGATATTATTATAATATATTATAATATTAATATATCAATATATTACAATATATTGTTATATAGAATAATATTTATATAATATATATTATAATATATTAATATGATATATAATATTATATGATAATATAATAATAAATTATTTTTATATAATATAATAAACTATATTAGTATATGTAATAATATTATATTATATACTATATTATATTAATATAAGATATTAATATAATATAATATATATTATTATAATATATTATAATAATATAATAATATATAGTAATATAATATTAATGATGTTTATATAATTAATATAATATAATATATTTTAATATAGTATATTATAATATTATAATATGATATTATAATAAACTAATATAATATAATATATTATATTATATTAATATAATATATACTAATATGATATTTTACACTATATTATTATATATAATAAGATTATATTATATATTATGTTATATTAATAAAAGATATTATTATAATATATTGTAATATTCATATATTAATATATTACAATATATTATAATACAACAATATAACAAAATAATTAATATATTCTTATATAGAATAATATTTATCTAATATATATTACAATATATTAATTTAATATATAATAGTATACGATAATTTAATAATAAATTATTGTAATATAATATAATATAATATATTATTATATATAATAATATTATATTATATATTATATTATATTAATATAAGATATTAATATAATATAATAAATATTATTAAAATATATAATAATAATATATAGTAGTATAATATTGTAATAATATAATATTATAATAATACAATATAATATAATATAATTTATTGTTATATATAGGATTTATATAATATATATTATAATATATTATCATATACTATATTATTGTAATATAATATAGTTACTATAAAATATAATAATAATATAATAATAGTATATTATATTATAATATATTATATCATATTATTATATATAATAAATGGAGGGTGAGAACCACTGGGGAAGAGGGGTGGAAGGATAGATTTTATGTAATTTTTTTTTAAAGATAATTTTATCTAAAATTTTTTTTACAGTATTGTCAAATAAATAATAATTTGGATAGCTACCTCTTCCTAAGACAATTTAGATTATCTTTCGAGAAGCTGCCATTCAAAAAATATATCAAATATGATAATTTGATGGATCTATTTTAAATTATCAATAATTTGAATAGATTATCAGTTATCAAATATAATCTCAAAGTAAATCTACTAGCATCTTTATAGGGATAGCAATGGGCAAAGTCGGATAGATTAGTATTCTGTATTCATCGCACATTTGCCTTGGGACAGGATGGAACGAGTAAAATTATACAAAATAAATTGTATCGAGCAGCTCAAATAAAACTATAAAAATTAATATTTTTAGTGTATATATATATAAAATCTCGAGAGTGAGATTTATGAAGTGTTATGCATGCTGGGGTCGAATTCGGGATTTTATTATTATCTATTATCTATACCAGCATATCAGGTAAAACCTTCCATTTTAGGGTTAGGTCAGGCGGCGTACCCGGGGCGATTGCCACTCCTGGGACCTAAGGTCTGCACTCGTTCCACAAAAAAATATATCAAATATGATAATTTGATGGATCTATTTTAAATTATCAATAATTTGAATAGATTATCAGTTATCAAATATAATCTCAAAGTAAATCTACTAGCATCTTTATAGGGATAACAATGGGCAAAGTCGGATAGATTAGTATTCTGTATTCATCGCATATTTGCCTTGGGACAGGATGGAACGAGTAAAATTATACAAAATAAATTGTACCGAGCAGCTCAAATAAAACTATAAAAATTAATATTTTTAGTGTATATATATATAAAATCTCGAGAGTGAGATTTATGAAGTGTTATGCATGCTGGGGTCGAATTCGGGATTTTATTATTACCTATTATCTATACCAGCATATCAGGTAAAACCTTCCATTTTGGGGTTAGGTCAGGCGGCGTACTCGGGGCGATTGCCACTCCTGGGACCTGAGGTCTGCACTAACTAATCTCGTTCCACAAATAAATATCCTTCCAATGGCCGGTCTCGGACATGGTCTTCTCCGCCTTTCTCCCGCCGTTCCGCTTTCTCGTATCCCCTAGGGTTAGGGTTAGCATTCGGGCTAGTTTTTTCTCCACCGCCTCCGCTTCCCGTCCGTCGGCGGCGATGACGAAGGAGGCGCCGGCGGCGACGGCAGCGGCGATGGAGTGGCCGGCGAGCAAGGTGAGAGAGACCTTCTTCCGGTTCTTCGAAGGGAAGGAGCACGTGAACTGGCGGTCGAGCCCGGTGGTGCCTTTGGACGATCCCACCCTCCTCTTCGCTAACGCCGGGATGAACCAGTTCAAGCCCATTTTCCTTGGGACCGTGAACCCGGCGAACCCCCTCGGCAAGCTTACCCGGGCCTGCAACACCCAGAAGTGCATCCGCGCCGGTGGGAAGCATAACGACCTTGACGACGTTGGCAAGGACACCTACCACCACACCTTCTTCGAGATGCTTGGCAACTGGTCCTTTGGCGACTACTTCAAGCGGGAGGCCATCTCCTGGGCCTGGGAGCTCCTTACCAAGGTGCCACTCCATCGGAATCTTGTGATAAATTTTCTTACCGAAGATCTCGCCTTTTTCTTGTTTCATCTTTTTTTTTTTTTTATAGTTATTACTTTAAAGAATTATGTTCAATTTAAATTGAGGTTCCCTTTTGGACCATTCTGATATATTCTTCAAGAATTCTTCACATCCGGATCTCATTCAATATGAATTCATAGTTTCCATACATTGCTTATATCGTTGGAAAATTCTGCAGTGTTCCTGCGAATCTGTCTTTTTTAAGATCTGAAGTGGTGCCTCTGTATGGTTGAGTGGAATTAGTCCTGCGAATTCCCAGCTTCATTGTTTACATAATTACATTTTACAGTTAGTTTGCTGCTGAAAAAATAAACAAAGAATACCTTTTATTTCATGCCGCGACAATGATATTTGAGAATTTCTTTTATATAGAAGTTTAGAAAGATCCAAGTCCCCCCTTCCTAAGTTTGAGAGAATTATACGAGTGTATTCTGTGTGGTCTGTGCTTGTCTATGTAATCAGCTGACAGTTATGATTGTTTGATTTGTCCACAGGTGTATAAGTTGCCTACAGACAGGATCTACGCCACCTATTTTGGTGGTGATGAGAAGGGTGGCCTTGCAGCTGATACTGAAGCAAGAGACATATGGCTAAATTTTTTGCCACCTGAACGAGTATTGCCCTTTGGTTGCAAGGTAAGGTAGACATTTGTCTAGTAATGCACGTTGCCATACTATGCTAGGCATAAGGCATGAATCTGACATTTCATAGATATTTTACATCTGCATTTTACCTTTCAATTTACCATTCTCATTTGCTATCCGATTGTATAATTTTCATGGAGAGAAATCACCTAATTACTTTGGTATGGGACCTAATTGCGTGCTTATATTATTAGCATAATATCACATTAACTGCTGAACAAATGTTAATGCTAACCTATGTGTCTAGGCTTTGATTAGTTGAGTGCAAAAGGTGCTGTAGGTTCCAAGATAATTATTTGGGAAATGGTGCATGTTGAAAATGTATGTCCATGGAACTGGTGGATAATAGATGTAAAGGAAGTCTTGACAAGGTGGTGAAAGGTCAAGGCATCACAAGCTGTTTGGAGGATCACTAGAAGAAGATATGAAGTATGGAGAACTATCACGGGAGTGAAGCAGCCCCAGATACAAAAATATGCTGCTGATATCCTTTTATGAAGAAATTTGTTACCATTTTTTCTATAGAATGTTGAAACTTACGGCTAAAAGGATTCATTCAAGAGGAGTGGGTTGGAAAGGAGGAGAACAAAAAAATTACGGAAGAGAAGAAGTTGAGAAGAAATAGACATTTGGGAAGAGAAATGGAGATGGAAGATGAGAAGCAACAATTGTGAGGTAAAAGCCTCACATAAACAAATTCATTTCCTTAAAATAATCTGTAAGACATACATATTCATATTCTTTATGGACTTCTGTCTATATACACTTTAAAACAACCACTAATTGTGTTTGGCTGAAAGTTTGAAACTGATTTTGGTCTCATGTCGGTTATGGCTGACAGCAAAAACTTTTTAGTTGTGATGTTCAAGATGAAACTTCAAACCATGATAATTTCTATATCGACCTTTACATATTATTCGGTTGCATTTAATTTTTTATTTTCTCATGTGTTTCTTCTCATTGTGATTGGCGGCAGTCATTGTCTTCTCTGGCTACTTTCTTCTTTAAGAATGATATTAATCTTTACTTTGTTCTAATGATGACTTCCAATTAAGTCTATTATATTGCTTGATGCTTTTTTGTTTGTTTGTGATCCTTTTTTTTTTTTTCTTGTTGTTGTTGAATTTGCATGCTGGTATGGTAGAATGTTATATGCATACCATATAACTCTCTATGTTTTGATCTTTATTTTCATGTTTTGTTTTGAGCTTTAAACAGGATAACTTCTGGGAGATGGGTGATACTGGCCCTTGTGGGCCTTGTACTGAAATTCATTTTGATCGCATTGGTAACAGAGATGCTGCTTCATTGGTCAACAATGATGATCCTACATGCATTGAAATCTGGAACCTTGTGTTTATTCAGGTTTATCATCTGACATTCCATTTTTTAGTTATTGATTATGTTTTGCAAAATAATGTTCTTTTTTTGTGCTTTTGCATTTGATGATAATATGCTACTGTGATTTTTCTGCAGTTCAATAGGGAAGCTGATGGTAGCCTAAGGTCTTTACCTGCGAAACATGTTGACACCGGATTGGGTTTTGAACGCTTGACTTCAATCCTTCAGAACAAATTGAGCAATTATGATACCGATGTATTCTTGCCCATATTTGATGCTATCCAGCAGGTATATTTATAGCACATCGGACTTTGTTGATTCCAAATGTGTACTAGTTAGTGTTTTTATGAAAACTCAATTCAAAATAAGCATGGGGCCTCTTTCCCAAGTATTCTTCTATTTATTATTTTTACTTATGATTATAGGTGACAGGGGCTTGCCCATACTCTGGAAGAGTTGGGCCGGATGATGTTGACAAAGTTGATATGGCTTACAGAGTGGTTGCTGATCACATAAGGACTCTTTCTTTTGCTATTGCAGATGGTTCTCGTCCTGGTAATGTTTAGCACATTTAATATAGTTTATATATATTTCTTATCGTAAATCATTCATTCTAGTTTCAACTTTTGTTATAAAAGGCATGCTACTTGTTAAATTGAAAATACCCTGCTTAGTTTAACCAAGACACTAGACTACAACTTCATAAAATGAATATAGAAGTATTGCAAGTTTGCAAAAAGTCTCTACAGTTAATGTTTTTTTTTTAACTGTTTACCCTGAATCCTTTTTAAGCTTGCAGGGGTTCTTAATTTCCCCTCATATTCATGTAATTTTTTCACTATGTCAACTCAAGAAGATAAGGACTAATATGCTTATGTTGGAAACAATTGTGGAGTGGTCTTTGCTGTAGTATCTACCAGTCTTGTTCAGTCATACAAAGTGGTCCAGTCTCTTAGGCACTGGCAATGATGTTTTTTGACATTTTACATAGTGCTGGTCTCGTCCAGCATCCTGTTTGGGTATGCAGTGAAAAAGGACAGGAAGCACAATAAGATGAAGAAAGAGAGAAAGGGAAGAGAAAAGATGGTGAAGCTCACTCTGATTGTTTGGATGTAGGGGGGATAAAAAGGAAGAAACTCGACTTGGAATAATAGGAAAGTAAGAATTACATATATGGTGCCCCCTTTATTCATTTCAATTTTTCTTTTTCCTTCATCCTCTCCTTGTTTTACCATCTCAACAAGGTATTCTGACTTTCTATCATCCCTTTTCTTCTCCTCTCTGTATTTCTCAGTCTGAATGGATGGCCAGTACTTGGCTTATATCTCAATATAGCAAGCCAAATTTCAAGAACTTATGATACATGGAAATTTATTAGCCTTTGTTACCAGTGAACCTTACATTATCTTGGTCGTGGTTATTGTTTTAATAATTCTTTTTCACCCCAAATTATATTTTTAATGTTTAGTAATAGTTTGGCCAAACTCAGGGAGAAAACCTGTAAATGCTTGCAGAATGTTAAAAAGGGCAATGAGCAAGGCTGGATGAAATATGTTGGTGGGAGGGAATGAAACTAGTTCATTTCTAACTGTTGAATTAAATCACAAATTTCATGACGGAATTTTCAATCTGTCATATTCCTAATATTGACATTCTTGTGTGAGCACATGATAAAAATAAAAAAATAAAGAAGGGGAATTAATAATATAATGCTTCCATCATCATCATCTTTGCATTTGCTTGAATTAATGCTGGAGGTAACCGTTAAAAAAATTGCTTCATAATGACGATCATGAAACTAACTAGAAATAGTCAATGTTGATGGTTATTATCATGCTTAATTGCTATTATACTGTAACAAGTGCTCTGAATTAGCAAATGAAATTACCTTTATTTTAGCGAGTTTATATTGCATGCTGCTTAAAAGAGAGGCAGATGCTACATGTTGATTAATCTGTCAGAAATTCATTCCTGAGCTTTTACGTACATGAAAATAATTAGCTTTTAGGTAACTTAAAATGTTAACTGTTGCACTTGGAAATCATGGTTACTGATTCCTGCTTGTATAATTAATATGTACCTTGAGTTTTTTGGTGATCAATCTGTTTTATCCCATTATAAGTGAATTCAAATTATTCTTGTCTGTTTTGTGAAAACTGTCACATGGCTGATACGCAAATGCTACTTTGTGTTCAGGCAATGAGGGACGAGAGTATGTTCTTAGACGTATTCTTCGACGTGCTGTTCGTTATGGCAGAGAAGTTCTAAAGGCACAAGAAGGATTTTTTAGTGGGTAAGAACAAAAGTCATATCCTTTGGTTCTTAAGCATTATAGTTTACCATATACACCATCTTTATTTGACAAGATACAGTGTATCCTTTTTTTTTTTCCTTTTCTCCTGGCATTTTTCTTTGATTTAATTTTACAAAAATAGCTGATGTTTAATTTTAGGACTTAGTGGAGAGTGCATCTGGGATGCAATTTCTTTCATTTAACTACTGCTAAACTGAGTGTTGGAACTGTTGTAGGGTGTTGGGATGTACTTTGCATAAGGATGTATTTGTTTACTCATAACTGATGGACAACTGTTTGTTCCCCTATAGCTTGGCCCAGATTTTGTACTCAAATTCCCAGACATGCCCTAAGTGCATTCTAAGGATGTTTAGAGTCCTTTTCATAACCCTATCAAAATATCATATATAGAACAAAACACTTAAGTTTGGGCAAGCATTTCCTGTCTGAGATGTTGTTTTTTAGTCTGACAGATTTCATGAACCATTGCAGAGTGCTAGCTGGGTGTTTCTTCCAGGAGTACTTAAGGAACTGTTGTTGATTTTATTGAATAGATTCATAGGTCACGGCTGGCGATTGGCGATGATAGGTCAATATGATTCTCATTTGGCATGAGATGCAATTTTATGGAATGCCTATGTGAAACTGGAGAGACCGATGATGTTGTTGAATGTGGTGATTGCAGAAGGTCCACAAGGTTGCTAAGGGAAGTGGGTGCTGCCACATGTAATAGTGATTTGTTTATTGTAACATGAAATATTGGAGGTGGACTGAAGAACTGGGACAAGGCTGGTAATTGTCATAGCATGCTATTTTTGAGATCTGGTGCTTGAAATCTGTCATATAGAACTTTCTTGAAAATGGTTTTTTGCCCTTTTGTGGTATGTGCAGTAAAGGAATAGCAAAATGTTTGTTATCAATGTATCATGTCTTATTTGGAGTTGATTGCAGTTCCTCGAGGAAATTGAGGTTTGTGATTGCTAGAGTAATTCATGATCATTGCAATAAAAGTTTTATGTTGAGTGCCTTGAGTTTTCAAGTGATGTTTGAGCATGTTATTTGCTTCCAAGATTCTATGGGAGCAACCTTTCAAATGAATCCAATGGAAGATGGATATGTCCAGGTATCTGACTAGCAAAATATTCTTGGCATTATTTATGGTGTATAAATGTTTAAAACTTTAAATATGATAAACGATGTTATAAAGGATTTGTAAAGGTCAAGAGATCAGCTAGCTGCCAAAATTGCTAAGCACCTGCTTATTAATGTTGGAGTCGTGAAATATGTGATATAGGTTCTTGGTTTTTCATTTCCCTTGTCTTTAGCTTGTCTCTACTCCTGAATTAAGGCTTTTATTTTGAGCTAGGGAAATTCAACCTTGTGTGTGTGTGTGGTTATTGTTGATGGAGTCTTTTCATTATGACTAATCTCATGATTATGGTTGTTGATATCTAGTCTTGTAGGTGTTGTTGTGAAAGTGATGGGGGATGTATTTCCAGAGCTTAAGCAATATGAGACAAAGATTAGAGAAATTATTGCAGAAGAAGAAGCAAGTTTTGGAAGAACATTAGCAAAGGTAATGTTGCTTATCAGGCCTAAGGAATCATGACACAGTTTTAATATTCCAGGCTAATTCCTCGTGTCAGTTTGCAAAATATTTGATTTTGCTAATTGGCTCTTAAAAAGATTTCATCTATTTGAACTTTATAAAGCTGCAAAAAGCAAAGTGCATGTCAATTTTTTAAGTTCCATGTGTTGTATGATTAGCCTGATAAAATGTCAGATTTATTTGTAGCTACATGGATGTCATGAACCTTTTTTTTTCAGCATAAGGAAATTTTTTAACACACTTACTTAGTCTTCTTATCTTAGTTTGATGAATCAAAGCCTGCAGTTTTGTGAAAACCACATGGTTTGCTCACCCAAAATAAAGAAAAAACATGGTTTCAAGTGCCAGCTGTGCCAATCCTTGCCAGTACTGGTATGTGGTGCTGATTAGCACAAAACCTATTAAATTGTTAATTTTTAATTAAAAAAAGCCTTTTAAGTACTTTTTTCATCAGCATGGAATGGACATCCCATGCTAGCGGGTGGCCAACATGGATACTGCACTGCTACCTAAATTATTGGAATTGTACAACTTGTTCAAATGTATTGTGTTTGATCCTTCTAAATTGCTTACCAACTCTTATCAGTTTTTTTTTTTTTTTTTTTTTAGTTCTGTACATGTCGTGCACATTATTGATTAAGAACATGGAGCTCATGTGTAAGATGGGAGGAGAGTGGTGTGCTGTTAAATGCTTTTATCATTTTTCGCTTGAATCAGCTTTATCCTTGTTAGAACATGCACAATTTTGGCCGCATCCTTGGCAAGGTGAAAATCTTTAGTTAAGCAAATGTTAATAATTTTTTTTTTTATGAAAATTAAGGAGAACAAAAACAGCCACAATGTTATTGTACAATCACATGCACATGCATGGAAACCAGCATAGATAGAGTCAATTTATTTTAATTATCTATGGAACACTGATTCAGTTATTTTTATATTCAAACTTGATAAAATATCCTATTTCAGGGAATTGAGAAGTTTAAGAAGGCTGCTCAGGATGTCCAGGGGAACAAATTGAGTGGGCAGGCAAGTCCTCTCTTATCTAGTTGTCATTACATTGTATTCTTTCTCTAATCACGCATGATATACGTTGCTGCAGTCTTCAACTTAAACCTTCAGTGAATCTATAATCATCTTGTGTAGCTTGGATTCGTTTAATTTGTGTACACCTTCTTTTTGCCTTTTCTTTTTTTTTTTTTTTTTCGGGAGGGGGGGGGGTGTTGGTGCATGGGGCAGGGGTTGGATGCTACTTAGTTTTTGTTTATCCACAGTTCCCCACAGTTTTCAGAAGTCTTGTTTGGGAAGCCTTTGTTGTAGGAAGAAACCCAACTGTCAATGCTTGGCCATCTTTTTAGGGGTGGCAATGAGTTTGTTTATTCCCTTCTTGAAGAGAGAATAGCTTTATGTAGGAAACTCACTTCTTTTGCGTCATATTTTAGTTGTCAACTTCTCATGAACCCCCATTGATAATGAGTTTATTTCTAGCTTCTTCAATTTTTCTTTCATGATATTGTCAATGTAATAGATCTTAGCTGATTTGTTTTTCTTGTATACGTTGCTTTTAGTTGATACAGTGAATGTGCTGCCATTTACTTCAAATTTTATGTTTGTTGGCTGCTCCTTTTATGTTAAATTCTTTCTTATGGGGGATTTTTATTCAAAAGGTTGCCTTCTTTTGGTTGTTGGGTGTTGATATGCATGCGAATTGCTGTCCTAGGAGAATGATAAACAAGCTTGAATTTTTGTTTTGTTATTTCTTGTGTGCTGGTTGACTATGACCCATGCTTCTCTACTGTTTGATTGTTGTCATCAGCATGATTTTTAGCAGTGGGCTGTACTGACTCATACTTGTGGGGAACCAATACTCAGTACAGCCTCCGTGCTTAGCGTCAGTATCAAGAACTAGATGGTATCAACACTGTACAAGTTAGGTACCAGTACAGGTATTAATATACCGGTATTGGAGACCTTGGTGATTAGACTAACAAGAAAAGTTGGTTTTTTCCTCTCCTTATGCTTCTAGTGTTTTATAAGTATTAAACTTTGATGTGCAAGTGTATTGCGGCTATGGGCTTTTCTTGGCTTCTGTTTTTAGCTTTTTCTGAGTTTTATAAAGCATTTGCCTGAAATATATTGAGCTTTAGGTCATGTCCTGTTATATGGTGTGATTGCCTTGGTTACAGGATGCATTTATTTTGTGGGACACGTATGGTTTTCCAATGGATTTAACTCAGGTATGTATGCATTCATTATATGGATTTAATCCCTGTGCATTTTTTTTTACCTGCATTGTTTAAGCTTCTTCTTCTCCATGTCCCCACTATCTTCTTTCTCAGCTAATGGCAGAAGAAAGAGGGCTAACAGTTGATGTGGAAGGTTTTAATGTTGCTATGGAAGAAGCCAGACAAAAGGCTAGGAGTGCTCGGAATAAGGTATGTTCCTGTTCTTATACTTTTCTTAAAAACTTGTCATTTATTATTCTGGATTTTATATTGAAGTCACTATCCTTACCAGGATTTGTCCCCTTTCAAAATGCACCTAACCAAGTAACCTTGTTCATTGAGACTTTGGCATTCTATGTGGTACACATCCATGTCTCTATGCATCTTATTCTTTTACTTCAACAACACCCTTTTGGGAATAGAAACTTTGCTTGATTACCTGTCTGCTATATTATATCATGCTAATTCAGGAAAGGTATTTGGACTGCTCTGTTACCAAATTATTATAGGATAGGAGTAGGAAAAGATGATCTAGGGTTTAAGGGATGACAAATGATGTGTTTATGGAAATACTTTGCGCTGCTAGGAAAATTGGATTGTTTTATGAGGAGAAGTTAGGGGTTGTCTGGAAGCTCAAAAATAATCCTCAGATAAGTTCCCGCTCAACTGGGAGTCATTGGAAGAGATAATAAGAACATGCAGAGAGAAAATTAGGGGATCAGAGAAGGCTGATGGAATTGATAAGCCCAAAAATCGAATAAGGTGCTCCACTGAAAAGGTGATTTACTGTGTCCTTGAAAAATTAGGATAATGAGATCCACGCCGCCACCGGTTCCTTAAATTTTGACTAGTTCCTCTCTTAAGCTTTCTCATCAGTACACAGGTTATCTTAGGACAACCTAACCTAAATCCAAACAGGCCCTTAGTTTCTAGTTTTCTCGTATTCCTTGTAAGACCTGAAATTAAGCTTTTTTAAACTAAATACTGGAATTTCTGTGGATTATATGGGATAGGAGCTATTCTTTGTGGTAGAATGTCTATATGTTTTACTTAAGATAATGTGAGACCTTTTAGGGCTTGTTTGGTTGCTACATCAGGTTACTGTTCATGGAGGTAGTTAACAAGTAGTAGATATGTAGGAAAATTTGAAGGGTTCTGGGAAGCTTCAGACATAACTGATTCTGAAAGAAGAGGATAATGAGTTTCAATGAAAGGTGATTTTCCTTATCCCCAAAATATAGGAATAATGGAATCACAGACAACCTCCATCAATACATGAACTTCTTTGTTTTCTCACTTTTTTTTTTCCTGTTCCATGTGAGCATATGATGTCACCATTTGCACAGCGAAAGAGGCCTTGTAAAATGCCAGGGTTTGCTGGAGATTGTCTGTATAGCTTCATGTTGCCCTAGGTTTTAAAGTAAACACTTGTAAGAACTGAAGAAAACGTACTTGATTGGGAAGTTTGGTGGGTTGTGAATGTACGGTTTGATTATGATTATCAATAGGTTTTAATATATGAAGTTTCATGGGGAAAAACTATGTAGATGAGAAAAGAGAGGTGAAAGATGATTATAGCAGAGTTAGCACTCATTAGTACCTTGATTGAAGGAGTTGCTGCCTTTGACCAAACTGGAGATGATAAACTTAAATGTCTCCTTGCTAAATATTGTGTTTTCTCACACTTAATGAGCACTATATGGTCCAGACAGTTTGATCCTGCCCAATTTTGGGGAGATGTCCATTCAATCAGAACAATTGCATCTATGATCTAGTGTGACAAGCCTTAAATCCACTGTTGCATCAGTCTCAATTGTTTTGTCCATTTTCTAACACATGTTCTTTATACTTTAGATTTTTTTATTTGTCACCATTGTATTAATGATGCACTTCAATTGATGTGGTGATGGATATAACAGAAGCATTTCATTGTCATTTTGAATGTTATCAACTATACTCTGCTGCAGCCTACACAACAGGCTTTTTGCTATATTTTAATGCCCTTGGTGAACAGATGATGTTCCAATGCTAGAATTTTTTTTTTTTTGATTTTATCCTTATATAAACGAGGATATTTTATTGGTTTTCATTAATCATTTTATGCTATTAATTATTGCTCTTTCGTTTTCATGCTTATGTGAATGCTTGGCAGGCTGCTGGTGACTCTATCATAATGGATGCTGATTCCACATCAGAGTTGCATAAGAAGGGTGTCGCTCCGACAGATGACAGTTACAAGTTTATCTGGAACCAGGTTCGGATCATTTGGTCTCATTGTTAGTGTTATGGCTTTAATTGTTGGTGTGGACTCACAAATGAGTTCACTTAATTTCAAGATATTAAAGATTTGCACTAAATTATTGGTGAAGCATATGTATCATCTCGCATAAATTGGTTGTTCTCGGGTCTTATTTCTCAGTCAAAGCTTTTAGGCTCTATTTGCTTGCTTATAAAGTGAAAGAAAAGTAGCAAGTTAGAGAGATTCTGTTGTTTGATATTGAAGAGAACCTGATAGAAAAACAGAGAAATAAGGGACCAAAATTTTTTCTTACCCTAAAATTATTTTTCTCCAAAATGAAAAGTTGCAATGTTGAAAGAAATTAACAGATAGGCAAATGGTTCAAGATGAACATATGATAACCACTTATACAACTTTTCATTTGATTTTCAATGCTTAACGGTCTACCAAACATGAGAAAGTTTCTGATTTTCTTTTCTTTATTCCATTGATTTGCTTTTTTGCCCACTTTGTTTACTTGACAACCAAACAATGTCCTAGCTTTCTTAAAGAATAAGATCATGGACATTATTTTTTATTGTTTAGACAACGTTTGAGAGGACGCTGGCGTGGTTTTGACAACTAATATGTTACAGTTTTTCATTACACTGCCAGCTTGTGATGTCCATTGTCTGATGTCAAATGCCTTATTTTAATGTTCTCGTGGCTTTATCTTTGTCAACAAAAATTATTGCCTTCTGTTAGGACCACGAGAGCGTGATCAAAGCCATATACACTGGTGCGGAGTTCCTTGAGATTGCCTCTGCTGGAGCTGATGTTGGTCTTGTTTTGGAAAGTACAAGCTTCTATGCTGAACAAGGTGGTCAGGTACTTCACCTGCTTTCTGACCAACTTCAATTTGATTAGATCATTTATGTCTAGCTTACATATGATCTGAATATCAGATGGATATTTTTAAAATACCAGATACCTCAAACTGTGTGAGAGATTTGTAATTCATCTGCCAATATGTAATATGTTTTCTCTAAAAATGTACTATGTTGATGGAAGCTTCTAGAATTTCCTGTTGTCCTGCTATGAGCAATTGTTCTTACCCATCCCTCTCCCTGCTAGAAACTATGTTAGCAAAACAACTTGATCCACAATTCATGTTAGCAAAACAACTTGATCCAGAATTCCAGATATTTACAATCAGCATAGATGATATTCAAAGTCCTTCATAGGCAATGAAAGAGGATTAATTAGATCAATTTGATTTGAACATGCAGTGGATTAACCATGTGATTCTCCTGTTGAAAATGCTTCGAAATAATGCCATTGGAAGAGAAAGTAGTATAGCATAGATAATTCCATAAAATCTAGGAGTATGAGTAAACCTGAGTTACTTCCCTTCCCAATTTAGTGCTTCATCTGATTAAAAAGTAACTAATGTGTGCTCATTCATGGCCTTTCAGCCCTTTCCACAAGCTACTTTCTCTCCATAACCTTGCTATTTAGTTTCACTTCATCAGAGTTGTGCCTTTTTGGTGATGGCGACATTGCTGCATGTGACCCAACTAGTGTTCACATGTATAAATGAAGGGTCAGGTAGGGGATATCTTTTATTAAGCTAAACAATAAAACTGATATGCTATAAAAACCATGTAAAATTTAAAATTTTAGTTGGAGACAACTTTCTTACTCTGACTTTTGCTCTTAACATTGATGCCATATGTTATGCCTTTCGAGGAATTTTTTCTTAGTGGAGTCAGTGCAGCAGGTTCCTTAAATTTATTTGACATTCTTTTTCAAATTATTACAGATGACACACAAAATAATGTAGTATTATATATGGAATAATAATATATTTTATCTGCTGTTTTGTGATATGTATGTGTATGTCAAATTGTCTAAAAAGAGAGAGCATGTAGGTGCTGATGAAGTGGAATTTCAATTAGCAAATATGGCTAATTGAGTAAACATATGTATATGCTTGGAGGTTTCATTGATGCCTCAACAAACAAGATTGTACTATTTCATGTTTCGCTTTAACCGTGTGTCTTCAGATATATGATACCGGATCAATTGAGGGATCATTTGGATCATTTCAAGTTGGTAATGTTCAAGGTTATGGAGGTTTTGTACTTCACATAGGGTCAATTGCTGGAGGGGCCAAGGCTTTGTCAGTTGGCGACAAAGTGATATGCAAGGTGAAGCAAATAAAAAAGAACATCAGTTTATTATTTGATTTATTCTTTAGAAAGATCTGTGAATATTGATCAGTGTGACTAGCTTCCTAACTTGGGGAATATTAATAGGTTGACTATGAGAGGCGTACCCTAATTGCTCCTAACCACACATGTACTCACATGCTCAATTTTGCTCTCAGGGTATGAAATGCTTATGCTTCATAAAGTTAAGCATTAACTACATTTTTTTTCCTTGTCTTAATCTTATTGCCATGAGAATGCAGGAAGTACTTGGTGATCATGTTGATCAAAAGGGCTCCATTGTTCTCCCTGAAAAGTTGCGTTTTGATTTCTCCCATGGTAATATTTACACTTGAAATTGTTTCATTTAAGTGTATTTAGATTTTTTTTACTTTACACCTATTTTTAACAGGAAAACCTGTTCATCCTGAGGACCTAAGGAAAATTGAGTCAATTGTGAATCAGCAGATCAAAGATGAATTAGATGTATATGCAAGTGAAGTAAACCTTGCTGTTGCAAAGCAGATAACTGGATTAAGAGCAGTCTTTGGAGAAGTAAGTTCCTAATGCTTTCTCATATGATATTTTAGTTCAAGCTTTGACTTCTTGAAATATCATTTTGGTTTATTATCACAGTAACTGTGCATTCATTACCATGGCTGCCTTCATCCCTGTAGATCTATCCTGACCCTGTTAGGGTTGTGTCAATTGGCCGTAAGGTGGAAGATCTAATTGCAGATCCTGATAATGAACAGTGGTTATCCTATTCTACAGAACTATGTGGAGGTCTTTTTTTAAACTCCTATTTTGATTTTTCAGGGATTTTTTGCTGTTTTATTTAATTGATGAATTTTTATGCCAGGGACCCATATATCAAATACTCGAGATGCTAAAGCATTTGCCCTTCTATCTGAAGAGGGAATTGCTAAGGGTATTCGTAGAATAACAGCCGTCACAACTGAATGTGCTTTCAAGGCAATGGAGGTGGCATCATCTCTTGCTTCTGAAATTAGCAGTGCATCCAAATTTGAAGGAAGTCTGCTTGAGAAGGTGACAACTGTCTATGATAGCTAGTTACACCATTTACATGTCATGAGATTAGTCGGCATTCACATGATTTGGGCATTATATAAGTGCTCTTAGTCGATGCCTGTCTGAGAGATCCAGTATATAAAAAAGGTTAATTAATTCAGGAATAATGCTGTCCTATTTGCCAGAAAATGTGAAAGCAACCCCCAATCTTCAGGATCTGTTCTTGATTAAATTGAGATTAATCACCAGTTGTTGAAATCTGAAAATAGAAAAAGAAGTCACTGCCACGTTTGTGGTAGAAATGGAATTTCTTCTTTAAGAAGGATAGACATTTACAATGAATACTCATTTCTCTGGATAAGCCTTCTCTTCCCCCGCCACCTGCAGTGATGCAATGAGCAACCTGCATCCACAATAATCAGTTTTCATGAAAATGCAAGCTATGATCAGTCAAGAGCATTCAAGGAGCAAATTGCTGCCATTTGTGCTCGGTGCATTCTCTGTCTGAAGACGTGGGAAGTTTTCTAGCTTATCAAAGCATGAACAACGTCTACAAAGTTTTTGTACTTCAGTCGAAGAGGTCGGCTGTAGATCTTTTAGTATTTTCTTTCAATCAGTACGTAGTTATCAAAGTTTTGTTAAGATTGATAATATATCATAAATCTTGGAGGGGGTTAATGGATTGGATCACATTTCATAAGTCCTTTCTGTTTTCTTTTAAACATATAGGGTTGAAACAACATGACAAATAAAGTGCACAATTAAATTGTGATTTGAACGAAAATGAGTAAGAAACCCATAGCGTAAAATAAATCATGTCCGATAATCAATATGGTTTCACTGCATCATGTAGATCCATGCGACATATTAATTTTGAGTTATTTGACCTGGAAAAACATAGACAGGCTTATTGAACCAAATTCTCCGAGTTAAGAGATTGGAGAAGGAATTGAATCTTTAAAACTGGTAGAAGTGACATGAAAAAAAAAAAATAATAATTCTAGGTCGTATCTGCTTAGCTACCAAATCTCTTTATCTTTACTCTTAAAAGTTGAAAACTTAAAAGAGATTGCTAATTTTGTGTTTTGAAAGTCTATTAATGACAAATTGGTCAGAATGAAAGTCAAAAGGAACAATTTTATATTGGCAATGGATATCCAACTAGCTTTGGGGCCTGTTTGGATAATGCAAAAACTTATCAGTGTGATAACCTTCCTGGCAGGGTTTCAGGTGGAAAACAAAGTAATTTAAAGGTATTGGAGAAGATGGGGCAATGACTAATTCTAACTTTCGGTGATAGCTACTTTTTTGTCGATGTGATTTATCTTCTCTAAAAATTAGGGTTTAGCTGTCAACCCCTCCATCAATTTCCTTGAATTACATTCTTCTGCCATAATTTTTCAACTAGTCCCCCTGTAGAAAATTTTATGGCACTGGTAAGAGCTTCTGGCATCCAAACAGGCCCTTAGTATGTAAGGCCTATGTATGGATCTTACAGTCCAAAGGATCTAAGATCTAAAATCTGGATCCTACGATCCATAACAATTCTAGTTATGGGATCCAATCTGGATCACTTGAACCATTCTCATTCAGATTGTATGATCTGGATCATGGATTGTAAGATTGTGCTAATAATCATGCTACAACATTGCTAGAGCACCTTGGTCTAATAAGGGGACTTTACCCTATATATAGAGTCAAATTCTTGACTCAAATTAGGAAGTGATAGCAAGTTATTGGGTATATCAATAGCCCAGTCGGACAGAAAAAGGAAGAGACTTCTGTTTGATCATTCCCTCTGGTTTCTGGTGATATTATTATCCCTATTTTCACTCTTCTAAACTTCATATTTTTCCCTTTTTCTGTGCAAGTTGTTAAGTGCAATTGCTGCAATCTAAGTTTTTTTAAGGCTATAATGGACCACCACCAATCGACAAATTGCCTTTTGAATTTGTTTTTTTTTTTTTTTTTGGTGGACATCCAAAGACCTAATACAGAGTTCCTTTTAACCTTTATGGTTGCAAAATTGCTGCCTTTCTGCCTTGTTTTGTTACAAGCTGATGTGCCTTCTTTTGTTACAAGCTGATGGTTTTGTCGAAACCTATTTGCTACTAAGGGCAGGCATACCGCCAATTCAACTTGTAGTAATAATGAATATGCTTTATACATCATCTTTGGGGATACAAATTTCATGATAAAGCTTTTTACCTCAGTCACAGTGGAACATCTTACAAGCCCTAAGATCTGAGTTGTGACTGCTCAAGGAGCTTTCTGTTATTATTCCACGACACAAAAGTATGGGATTTGTTTTCCTGTAGATATGTAGAAATACAGAAAATACAGTGAAAGGACAAGCTATATTCTGTTGGGAATTCATTTGTATCAGTTACTCGCCTGTATCATCTCTTCTATTCTTTTTAAGTTGAATTTCTTCCCAAAAGTGAAGTTTCAAACTTCCTCACCAATCAGGCAGTCATGACCCTAATCTCAACTATCGTATATCTGGTTTTCATAAATTTGATTTATATTTAAGGCAGTGCTTTGTGTGTCAATTGTTGACACCATTTTTGTGTAGAAATCCACGGTCCAGAACTTAAATTGCATAACTTGCTTATTTGGGAACCTAAGGACAGGTTTTAAATATTATCTTTCTGTCTGTCAGAAAGTTGCTTCTCTGAAAAGTAAGATAGATGCAGCAGCTATTCCAGCAGCCATGAAAGCAGATCTCAGAGCCAAGATCTCCCAGCTGGAGGTATGTTACATATTTTGCCGAAAAGGTTACTTGCACTGCAAAAATGCGGTGGGAGAGGGGCACGGAGGGAGAAAGCTGGGGGTTGTATTCTTATAATTTGTCTTTCTTTACAAAACTATTTAACTTGTTCACATGTATTGTACTGTGACAGGATCAAGTTAGAAAAGCCAAAAAGAAGATTGGCGAGGAAAATATCCAGAAAGCAATCGAGGCTGCAACAGAGATTGCAGAAGCTGCTGCTTCTGAAGGAAAAGCTTTCTGCATAAGCCAAGTAGATGTAGGTCTTGACACCACCGCTGTTAGAGAAGCAGTTCTGAAGGTCATGGATCAAAAGGTACACTACTATCCACATTTCCCTGAGTTACATTCTCTAACAAATATTGCTGCAGATAGATGACACTTTTTTTTAAACCCAGTTAGTTGTAGACCTTGTAAGTCCAGGCCGGCTATCTTGAGGCATTCATTCATACAGCCAAACAAGCAAATTAGATGTGACTAGACTGTTCATTCGTAATTTGTGTATTCATTTTCATGTTCCTGAGCAGATACATGTCCAATTTTTTCTTATTTTTTTTGAACTGTAAGTTATAATCACGCCATTCCTCAACCTTGTACTACCAACAGATACATGTGTACATAGCTGTGTTATTAACTTGATCCAGTTGGAACAATACAGCTCTATCTTATTTGTATCTATACACCCCCTCTCTACTTACCTTTAACTGCAGGGATTAGCTGTAATGGTGTTCAGCACCGACAAAACATTGAACAAGGCAGTGGTGTATGCTGGAGTGCCTAAATCAAGGGATGGCTTGGTAGTGTTAGAGTGGCTGACTGCTGCTATGGGGCCTCTCAAAGGAAAAGGTGGTGGTGGGAAGAATGGTATTGCTCAGGGCCAGGTGAGCTTTCTCTTCCACACCCCCCCCCCCCCCAACCAAACTGTAATGCATATAGAAGTATCCAGAAGAGAAGCCTGATTATCAAGCAATGCATGCTAAATATATATCATGATGGAAATATGCAGGGAAGCGATGCATCTCGTGTGGAGGAGGCTATGGACGTGGCCTCGAAGTTTGCTTCAATGAAGTTGGGGTCATAAATAGCATTCTTGGAGTACGCCTGCGCATAAGGCTACTAATTATTCCATGCATTCTTGTTCATTTGTTTTCCTCAGCGGTCACGAAATACCAAAAATTCACAGGTTCATAGAAAAAAGGAAACTGATTTATAGGCTGGATAAATATCCAATACATCAACAAATTGAGCTGGCAACATATCTACCTACTGGTAGCATCCTGCATGAACAAATTCACTGTATCCAATTCATCTTGAGCAACAGTTTCTCTGGAGTTGATTGTTAAAATCATTAGACGTTTGTCTGGTAGTACGCTTAACACTTTTGACCTCATGTTTTCTCTTATTGTTTTTATTTTCTGTGATCATGCGTAAATGCTTGGTAATTTAAAGTAACTTTTCATTTTCCCAAGTTCTGCAATTGTTGGCTGGAATCTGTGGTACATCTTGCGCCTCTTGGATTGAGCACGATAATATCCTTGCTTCTTGGTATGCATGCCCGTCCAACGCAGCTAAAATTTGCCATGAAATAGTTTTGTTTCCCAAGTTGGCTTAGGGCATCGTTTACCATGTTCGACTCTACCTACAAGTCGGCTAGTTTTTATCACCTGGATTCTGGAAAAGTAGGGCATTCACCAAAGCCCGTTTCAACTAAAATAATGCTAATAAAAATATATTGATGGATTTATATGCTTATCATGCTGAGTGATCGTGTCGTTAATTTATAATTCTGGAGTGGCACAATGTTGATGACCGGTTTCATAATGTTATTGCCGTCTCGCGCGTTGTCGCTTGCGTTTTTATATCCTACTTTCTGTCTATACATTTCCTCTCTCGAATCCTTCTAGAATTAATTAGTTTGACATTTTTAATTAAAATAAAATAATGTGCATTATGCATGTTTTAGTATCCATGGTTAGTGAGTTTGGTCCAAATAGTCTGATTACTTTTGTAAATACTCCTGTGCAAGCATTTTTGTACAGGATATGCCCTTTTCATCACTTTCTTATTCATGTTATTTCTATTCTCTTCCTCTTCTTGTAGACCTTGGGAAGAGTACCAGAGCATGTTGACGTTTTTACTGCAAGTCCGTGCTATCTAAATTGATTGGTTATTAGTTTGCCCTTGTGGACGACTATTGCGACTCTGATATATTGATTGGTTATTAGTTTGCCTTTGTGGACGACTATTGCGACTCTGATATGTTCAATCTATTCTTTTTAGTTTTGCCATACATCCGTCTCAAAATCTCTCTCTCACTAGGCTCAATTTGTTTTATTAGATCCTATTTGCACACACTCAATTTGTTTTGTTTTATTAGATCCTATTTGCACACAATTTTTTGAGTCATGTTTCTATCATAGTTAAGCCATTTTTGGGCTTGGCTCGGGCTATCATCCTTCGTTTTGGGGCTGCAGTCGGGCACAAAATGCAAAATGAATGTCCAAATGAGCCCTTGGGTGTGATAAACGTTTCGCGTTTAAGACCTATGGCGTGTTCTGGTACGGTAGAAACAATCGTTCCCATTGAAAGGAAAAGCAAAACGAATTGAAGCAGGCATCTTTCTGACAACAGTGGAAAAAGACAAAGGGGCTGCAATAAAAGTAGGAGAGCAGCAGTAAGTTAATTAGATAAGAGAGTACAAGCAACAAGAGAAAACATATGCTGAGAAATACAGCAAAAATAAGATAAAAATAGAGGCTCAGACAGGCATGAAGTTCAGAAATAAAAACAGAAACCAAGTTAACCAAGCTGCTGCAAAAGGAAGTTTCCCCTGCCATCCAATCCTGTATGAAGAGTGTATGAAGAGTGGAGAAGTAGAGGATCAGTTAAGAATGGTAGCAAGAAGAAAAATGGAGTATAGCTTCAGAAGTGCCAAAATATTCAAAATAACTTTGACTGGAGCCTAAGAAAACTACTCAGTTTTTAAGACAACATAAACTCAAGAGAAACTTCTGAAGGTACAAAACAACAGCATCAAAAATAATGCAAAAGCATCACGGGTTTAAGCAGCAGCGATATTAGGAACTATGCCGATATCATCACAGTCTCATGACTAAAGTAGTAAAGCCGGATCGAAGAGAAAGGAGAAACCATGAATCAAACTTCCAACTTAATAAGCAAGGCAACTCATCATTTCTGGCACGGAAAAACAGTTTGAGACCAGCTTAAACCAAATCAAGGACAAATTTAAATTGATCTCCAATATCCTTTAGCTTTATGCCAGAATTTAGTAAAAGCAAACCAACTCCTTATGGCCACAAAGAGAGGACCAATCGTTACATAAGGAGAAAGCCTCGTCAGCAATAGAGACAACAATGGAGTACTTCCTCAAGAAAATGCAAGAATTCCTTTCAATCCAACAGATAACCGCCATAATGAGCATAAGAATCAGGCCATCTTAATTTCGAGAATATACACAGGTTTAATCCTACATTCTAAATAATTTGTTATTCTTTATGCACAATCATGTAATCGTTTAAAAAAAAGAAAGAAAAGCATTGGTTGAAAACAAGCATCTGAAAATGATGTTGCATTTTTATGGAACTGTAAAATGCAATAGACTAACCTTCCATTTTCTAATGCTAGAGAATGTTGAAATATCGTTTCCTTCCTTTTGAACTCAATGATGGCCACCTCCACTAACAGAACACAGACTCTAAATGCAGGAGAACAAAAAATTCAGGAATATGAAAGTATAGAATATCGGGAATAGCAGCTCTAGACACCGAAACAAGATGACAATACCCTTTAGACTATTGCACTATAGGTTGGCAATGGCAACAGAAACCATTTCAAAGATCGAGGGTCTAGATTTATTCAGAATAACTATTAGGGTAGGGCGATCAGGCTAGGGAATTGCAGCATTTGATTTAACAGATTAAATTACGTATCTTCAAGATTTTATTATATAGGAAAAAAAAAAGGTTGTTAGCATTGCCTTCTTCCCTTCTAATGCAATATTGTCCACAGCACAATTCAAGGGTAAGTTCTTACATCAGAGAGAATTCAGTTGGCTACTCTCTTGGAACTATTCTTTTTTCCTTAGGAACTTAAAAAATAAGCTGCAATGATGCCTTTGTGCATGCGAAACTATGGCTTGCATCAACAATGTCATAAATCAAACAGTTTGCAATTGCTAGTCAGCTTAACAAGCCACATGCTCACCAACAGCCATGCCAACCTTTCACACAAGGATGGAATATACACGGAATTAGCTAAATCCTGTTAGGAACTAGGGTTTAGTCCTATGTGTAACAAGATGTGAAGAATAGCAGGAGGAAGAAGAAAAAAACACCAAATCGCACACACAGACACACAAGAACATAGGGATTTACGTGGTTCGGAGGTTTTTACTCCTGCGTCTATGGCCGTATAAAAATTTTTTACTATATAATCAGAGAGTTTACAAGAGTACAAGAGATGAGAAAGCAACTTTCTCTCGCATGCCCTCTCTTCTATATAGCACAGCCGCCGGTTCTCATATATTTGATGCCCAATGATTATCTATTTATATAAAAAATTAGGGTTAATAACTAGTAGGCATGTTTCTAGATTTGCCCTCCATTCTAATGAAACGGAGAAGGAAAATCATAGCCATCAGCAGTGTGTACCCTCTACCATTTGTTTGATGGGGTTTCACCCCTCTAGACCCCTCGACAAGGGGGCGCTACCCTTTTGACCCCCTGCCCGCTGACCACACAGTAAGACCCGTGACTACCAATTGTAGCACATAAATAAGACTTGAGTCAAGGGGATAGATCAGGCTTCACAATCCCAGTAACTCTCCCACTTGGAGATTGAGATATCCAGATATGCATGCATCTGAAAAATAATAAACTCCCATATCATAAATCTGTATACTCTATGCGGCGCGTCCATTCAACTAGCTTCGGAGGTCAATTGAGGCCATGTATAGCCTCAACTTCTTTGTAGTTATTGTCTTTGTCAATATGCTAGCTGAATTCTTTGAATTCTGAATCTTTTTCAGTGACAAACTTTCATATTCAAGCGATACTTTGATGAAGTAATATCTCAGTTGTATATGCTTTGTCCTAGCATGGAATATCAAATTCTTGACAATATGGATAGCACTTTGGTTGTCGCAAAATAGTATACTGCAACTCTGCTTTCTGTCCAGTTCTTTTAGAAGGTTCTGCAGCCAAATCATCTCTCTGCTGGCTTCTGTAATTACAACATATTCTATCTCGATGATAGAAAGAGCAACAATCTTCTGCAACTATGAAACCCAGCTCACTACTATCCTGCCAATGGTGTAGATATATTTCGTGGTGCACCTTCTGGTGTCGATATCACCACCCAAGTTGTTGGGTGGATGTCTGGCCAGGACACTATCTTTCAAGATCTTTTTGGTATTGCACGATGCAGCAGGAAGAAAGAAGAAACAAAATAAAAACAATCAAAATATGTGGATCAGCCACAAAAAGGCTCGTCTCCACGGGGCATGCAAACTTCACTATAAAAAAAAAAGTTTACAAGAAGAGATCTTGAAGGAACCAGATCTAGGGTTTCAGGGTTAGATCTTGAAACTTTTTCAAGTTCAGGCAGCGGATGACTAAAATAAATCAAAATTTATTTTGTAAACCAGAGAATTCCTAGATTTAAGATTTTATTACATGATTATTACATAGCATTAAATCAGAAATTAAAATATATAGAGCATGAACTACATGTTGATCATATCAATATGTTTCTATACTACATCTAATGTATGTATTAAATAATAGATCAGATCTATTACCTTACAAATTAGATGTTCTAACCTTGTTGATCCGGACTTGAGGATGATGTTGGAAACTGCACATGCGTCCGATCTCTAGGAGTCATCCACATGAGCCCACGAATCTCGATCAAAAGTCCTGCTTCAGAAAATCAGCACAGTATGCTAGTACTGCGCTGATCTTTCTTCGATGGTTGATCAGGTGCCTCCTTCTTGATTTGAGCTCTTCCAAAGATGAGAAGTAGGAGAAGGAGTTTTAGATCTGAAACGCTCTCAAACAACTCAAGATGGAGGAAGGGAAGAGATGAAACTAACAACCCTAGAAGAAGACCCTCTTCTTCTTCTCTTTACTCTCTCCTAGACACCCTGTCTTGTGTCTATTATATCTCTACGACCCAAAGGTCTTTATCTCTAATTTTTGGATGCCCCAAAGGTCTCTCAAATCTCTGTAATCTTCAAAAATTTCATGAAGAAACTTGTTTTATAGAGAGAGATATGATAGAGTCCTTGTCTAGGTCAAATACCTAGTCAAGGCTTATCCAAACATGGCAAGATAAGGGGCGCCCAACTCTTAGGCGCCTCCTCCTTATTTTCATGCATGGACCACTAGAAAAGGGTGTACAATGTGTGCCCTAAAAGCCACAAAAATCTCAAAAAAATCTTGATAAATTCGATGCAAAATAGAAAGAGTTTTGGATTTCTAAAACTTTATCTCATAGAATTTGAAATCCAAACTTATTCCTACTTTGATTTGATCCACAACCACTTTCCATATATGAAAGAAGAGAGGAAACCTTTTGGACATGAGAAAGACCTGGGAGAGGGCTTTTGTCGCACAAAATAAGAGGGGATTGGCATGGAATAAGAGAGAGGGCGGGGGGGGGGCTTATGTGACGCAAGGTGGAATCTTAGTCTTACTAGGATTCTATCTTATGACTTATTTTAATTTAGTTTCTCAAACCAAATCAAACCAAAATTAGATCAACCCAATTAAAATAGGTCTTAACCCAATTAAGAATCTAATTTAATTAGATTAAATTAAATTTAAATCTGATTTAATTTTTTAATCAAATTAGAAATTAGGTTGACCCAAGTCCTAATTGAACTAGGACTAGTTTTTTCCTTGCACTTAGCTTATCCAATAAACCAATTGGACTTGATCCAATCATGCCCAAATCAAATATAATTAAATTATATTCAATTAGACTTAATCTCAGCTCATTGGCTTAATCAAATTAAATCAATTAGCAATCGAATTGCTAATCGATCCTCCTGCAACACTTACACTAAGTTAAATATCAATCATATTGATCATTTAACCCTTAATCATTGATCAACCATCCGATCGGATCATAAACTCTAATGTGTGTGACCTCATAGGTCCGAACCTAAGCCGGTAGCACGGTAGATCGTGGAATCGGGCTCCCAGTGGCACGCTGGGCCTGGGCCTGGGCTGGGCCCGCCCGCTGGGCCGCACCCTGCGCGTGCCCAGCCCGTGCGTTGCAGTGCGTTGGGCTGCATCCCACCACCTGCGACCGCTCCACCGGCCCGCCATCGGCTGCCGGCAATCCTCCACCATCTCGAATTTCATGCCGACTTCAAAAGCACGTATCTTCTCCATCCGAACTCTGTTTGGGATGATCTTGATCTTGTTGGACTCTATTTTTCGTCGCAAACCTCGTTGTGGGCTCAACGTAGATTGAATCTTGAGGCATCAAATCCTAACAATCTCTACCTCGACTCGATATTTGGCCTCCTCCTAACTCTGAGAGCTTTTGGATCTCCTTGCCCCCATGTCCAAGGACAATCGCCTGCTGATCATGGATGGACAAACATGGGAGTCGAGCTAAACCACTCGATCTCATCTCCGTCGTATGCTGTACTCCTCTTGACCGAGACCTATTCGGAGTATCATGCGGCAATAGGAATCTCACCTTGCGATGTCGCCTCTCATCCTTTCGAGTCTCCTGTCTCGTGCCCGATCCACCTCCACCTGGAGCTCCACCTCGCTCTAGGCTCCACCTGGCTCCTGAAGCTTCACCTCACACTGAACTTCTTGCCAGGTAATAATGTCCTCTGCTCTCCTTCTTTTCCTCCAGCACAATCCTATCGCCACGTAGCATCCTCAGGATTCCTCCACCAGCTACCGTCCTGTAGCCTCTCGAATCCAATCTGCTAAGTGAGATAAGATTCTGTCTGAAATCAGATATATATCGGAGCTCCCCCAATCTCCTCACTGCGCCATCATATGTCCTCCAGCTGACCGTCCCAATGCCTCTGATCGCACAGCTCGATCCATCCGGCAGATATACAATGCTCTCACTGTTCTTCAGGGAGTCAAACTGCTCCTCTCTACAATATACATGATGGGTACATGCAAAATCTAATATCCATTGTAGGAAAGAAGTAGATACCTCATCAGATATCTCCAGAACATCTCCATCTGAATCGCTGTCGGCCGTCACTACAGTAGCCACCGTCTGATTTTTGAGTTGAGGACAATCTCTGGTTAGATGCCCCAACTCCTTACACTGGTAGCACATGATTTTGCTCAAGTCCCTCCCGGACTTGGACCGCCCTCGTCACGATCTACTGTCACTCCGTCTACCATCTTCTGCTCCTCCAAAAGCCACCAAAGCTGAGCTACCGCCACCTGAGCTCAAAGTCGGGTTCTCTTTACTGAGAACCTCATTCTGGAGTATCGCCGTGGTGACCTCATCTATCTTGATGGTACTCTTCCCCACTAGAAAATCAGTCACCAAGGACTCGTACGAAGGGGGAAGCGACGCTAGCAAAACCAGCGCCCTGGTTTTCTCCTCAACATTCTCGCCAACGCTGAGGAGGTCGGTGAGGATCTTCTGGAAGTAGCTTAGATGCTCCTGCATGCTCTGTCCCTCAGCCATCCACAGCTGGTAAAACTGTCTCCAGAGAAAAAGAGTGTTGGTGAGAAACTTCACCATGTACAACTCTTCGAGCTTCAACCACAGCACCGTCGGAGAAGTCTCGCTTAGCACATAGATTACCACCTCATCTGCTAGGTATATGCGGATGGTACTCACCACCTGCATCTGTAGCCATTTTCAATCCTGCACCTCCATGGTGGTTGGTTTCTCCTCGCACAAAAGAGCATCGATCAACCCCTATTGGATGAGAATATCCTTCACCCTTGCCTGCCACAAGGAGAAATTGCTCTTCCCATCAAACTTATTGATCTCTATCTTGATTGTTCCTGTCTTCTCCATCTTTAGTCTTACTCACCATCGCTGCCATCTGCGTCCTTATACCGCCTCGCTCTGATACCACTTGTTGGGTAGATGTCTGGTCAGGATACCACCTCTCAAGATCTTTTCGATACTGCACAATGCAGCAGGAAGAAAGAAGAAACAAAATAAAAACAATCAAAATACGTGGATTAGCCACAAAAGGGCTCGCCTCCACAGGGCATGCAAATTTTACTATGAAAAAAAATTTTACAAGAGGAGATCTTACCCTCAACCCTCATATACCTAATTTCTCTCACACAGAAAGTTTTTCCTCACAAAAGCTCTCTCTCTAGGAAGATCCTCCTGAACCCCTGAAGCGACCGCTGTCTGCTGTTCAAAAGGCTCTTTGAAGCTCTTTTTCTCATAGCACCACACGTCTCTCTCTCTTTCTTCAAAGGTACGGTCTCCTTTGAAGCCCGTGCACATCCACGGTCTCTTCTCCTATGAAAAAACCAAGCCACAAACATCTCTTTCACTGTTCATGACCTTTTAAAGGCTTAAACCCCTAATTAGATCTGTATTAGGACTCCTAAACCAAGTCATAAAATCCCAGATCAAGCCCCAAGCCGTTGGATCAAGACCGAAAGCTTCCTAGGCCATCCGATCACGATCGATCCATGAAATAGTATCGTGGACCGTAAGAAATACGTGAAAAATACCCACGCGGTCCACGTGCCTGGCCGTGGACCACCCGATCCATGGTAGACCGTGGAATCGGGCTCCTAGCGGCGCGCTGGGCCTGGGCCAACCTGTGCGCTCATGCCTGGGCCGGGCCCGCCCGCTGGGTCGTGCCCTGCGCGCTCCCAGCCCGTGCGCTGGGCCGCATCCTGCCGCCTGCGGCCGTACAGCCATCGACGGTCCTCCGTCGCCTTAGATTTCGTGCCAACTTCAAAAGCACGTATCTCTCTGTCTGAGCTCCGTTTGGGGTAATCTTGATCTCGTTGGACTCCATTTTTCATCGCAAACCTCACTACGTGCTCAACGTGGATCGAATCTTGAGACGTCAAATCCTAACACCAAGCCAGCATCTACAAAGCCTTATAATGTTTGATTGCCCCTCTTGAAACATAAGCTGACATCCTTGGTACCTTTCAGATATCTTAAGATCCATTTGACAGCTTCCTAATGTTGTTCATCTGGATTTGCCATGTATCTACTCAGAGCTCTTACTGCATGTGCAATGTCAGATCTTGTGCATATCATTGCATACATTAAGCTGCCAACAACTGAAGCATAAGGAACTCTCATCAATCTCTTCAGTTCATTATCATCCTTGGATGATTGCTCCTTTGAAAATTTGAAATGACCGACAAAAGATGTCTTCGTGGACTTTGTATCTGTCATGTTGAACTTGTCTAGTACCTTTTCAATATAATTAACTTGAGTAAGCTTCAGAGTATCAGCTACCATATCTCTTTTAATCCTCAATCTAAGTATCTATTTTGTTATATCCATATCCTTCATTGCAAACTCTCTTGACAACTTTTCTTTCTATTTTTCAATCTTTCGCATGTTTGGTTTAACTATCAGCATATCATCAACATATAACAGTAAAATAATGAAACTAACATCGAGTACATTAAGATAATCTTCCTGGCACCTTGCAAAACCATTGTTAGTCAAAATCTCTTCTTTCTCTCTCTCTCTCTCTCTCTCTCTCTCTCTCTCTCTCACACACTAAGTTCAATTTGTTTTATTAGATCCTATTTGCACACAATTTTATGAGTCATGTTTCTATCATGGTTAAGCCATTTTTGGGCTTGGCTCGGGCTAGCATCCTGCGTCTTGGGGCTGCAGTCGGGCACAAAAAGCAAAATGAATGTCCAAATGGACCTTCTTTAGAGCCTTAGCCAGCCCCCAAACTTGATGCGGCAAATAAACAAGTACTTATACTAGCATGAAAGTATATATCTTTAAGAATGAAACTCTAGCAGGCCTGAAAAAGAATTGGATGCTAGTATTTTCATATTCATATCCTTTTTTGTTTGGTGAATACAAATATAGATTCAAAAATTAATTAGATGTTTAATTTTAATTTTATATTTATTTAAATAGATACAAATACAGATTGAATATTGACAATATGGATAAGCATGGACACAATGAGATGGTTAAACTTTCGTGATAGGAAAATGATATGTTACAAGCTTTTCTTTTTTGTTCAATCAATTTTTCATTTTTTATACCCTTAACAATTTCCATCGTAAACCTGACATAGAATTTAATCTTTCTTTTCTAATCAATCAGCTCATAAGATAAATTTCCAAACAAAAATATTAATAAAGTTTTTGTTATGGAAAACATTTACATGTGATAAATTTGGAAGAATTCACTAATGAATGAACTAGGGGTGCAATCGATCCAAACTGAGTCGAGTCGAGCCAAGCCGAGCTGAGTAGCTAGAAGTTTGAGCTCGAGTCAATCCAAAATACTCGGGCTCGAAATTTAATTAGAAATCAATTGAGTTTTAATATTTCAACCTTGAACTTAGCTCGATTAGAAAAGACAAAATTCGAAATCGATTTGATTCAACTCAGACATCAACCGAGCCATACTCGAACTCAAATTCAAACTTTACCCGACTAATAATATATATATATATATATTAAATAAAAAAATATTATATATATATATATATATATATATATATATATATATATATATATATATATATATATATATAATCAAAAGGTTCGCGAGCTTTCGAGCTGAGTATTTTGTTACTCGAGCTCAAGTGCTATTCAAGATATTCGAGCTTAATAACCGCGAATCAAATTGAGCTTGGACTCAAACCAAACTTGAGTAGGTTACGAGTAACTCGCTCACAAATAATGTACAATTTTTTTGATGGTCGCAATATTTGGCCAATAGTCCACGGTTGGCCCGGATTACTGGTTTGGATCAAACAAGATTAGCCTTAGCAAGTTTTTCTAGAAAATGTTTTTTAGTTCATATATACATGCTGAAGTCTAAGAGGCTTCGCTTACTGTCCCTTCAACAGGGATGGTTAATAGATCAAAGAGCTATTGGTTTTGAATCCCAAGATCCATCATATATACAGCAAGTAATTTTTCAGTGGACTCGCTATCTCACTACAGAGGGGGAAAATGTCTCTAAGAATCTATTTGGATTTTTCTATAAAATTAGACTGAAAATCCTATAATTGATCCACCTACCTTTCATTTTCTAAGGACGTTTGCAAACCTAGCATGATCCTGGGTTGCGAGAAGAAAAAATAGGTTTTTTCCAAGTTTTAGGTTGGACAGAATTTGGTTGATATAGAGCTATACTTAAGTAAATGATCTGATCCACAAATCCTGCAAGATTTTCAGCTCAATTCTATAAGAGTAGCCAAATAAACCCGAAGTTTCACATGCTTTCGAGCTTGGACTTACCCCATGCTAATTGCGTATTCTGATTCTGCATGCATAAGCTTTCCTGAGTACATACCCTTTCAGTTTCAAAGTGACTCCAGCTATGCGGTGAGTCAAAAGCCTCCTACCGGTACATTCGTACTAAATCTGAACTTTAATGGGAGTTAACTTTTTTGTTTTCCGCTATAAATTGTTCACGGAGTTGGATTGGAGTTTGAGAAAGTTTATTGTTGCTGCTAAAACTTTTGATAAACTTATTTCATGCTAATCACAGGCAACCTCAGCTTAAACAAGGTAGGACCTTGACCGAACTTCTCACCATTCATGGGCATAGACCTTTCCAAAGAAACCTGGGACCAAAGAGCAATACAATGTCCCACTTTTGGAATTTCAACGAGAAGGCTTATTAAAGTTTCCTTCCTAATCACGTGGCTTCTAAATATATTAGTGTCGCCATTAATATTTGCTTTACGCCATTTAGGTTAGAGCATTGTTAAAAGCAAACACTAAAAAAAAAAAAGGAACAAAGCAAAGTTAAAATAAAAAAAAAAAAGAGAAAATATTAGAGCACATTTTAAATGTTGCTTTTTCTTTTTTTTTTTTTTTTGATATAAAAGGAGACTAATATACTTAAGCACAATAATCATTAAATTTATTGTCAAATAATAGTAAATGAATATTTTTCGATATATTTTCTTTTCCAAGTTGGAGCCAATATATAGATACAATTACACCATAGTAATAGGAAACAATCCTATTCTAAGAAAACTAAATATTCTTATACACAAGATTTGACAATTATACACAAAGACAACTATACACAAGATTTGACAACTAATCTATTTGGCAACTGTACACAAGATTTGACAACTAATCTGATTCCTATAATTATGAAATTAATCTGGCAATTACAGTCTACAGACAGTTCATGCCAACATTCTCCCTCAAGTTGGAGAATAGATATTTATCATGCCCAACTTATCAATCATATCATGGAATATCTTTTCTGAAACAGCTTTTGTGAGAATATCAGCCAACTGACTCTCTGACTTGATGAATGAAAAATATATAATCTTTTGATCTAACTTCTCCTTGATGAAATGACGATCAACTTTAACATGTTTGGTGTGGTCATGTTGTATAGGATTTTGTGCAATTTCGATAGCAGCCTTATTATCACAATAAAGATTCATAGGTGTTGCATATTCAATCCCCAAGTCTTTTAAAACACTTCTAATCCATAACAATTCATATACACCATGAGCCATACCTCGGAATTCGGCTTCTGCACTTGATCTTGCCATAACTTTCTATTTCTTATATTTTCAACTAACAAGATTACCCTTCGCAAAAGTAAAATAGCCAGATGTGGATCTTCTGGTTGTTTGATCACCTATCTAATCAACATCCGTGTATTCTTCAATGTTAGAGCCATCATTTTTTGAGAATAATAAACCTTTGCCCGGAGCACCTTTCAAATATCTCAAGATTCTGTATACTGCATTCATGTGTTCTTCACTTGGTGCATGCATGAACTGGCTTACGACGCTTACCGCATAGGCTACATCTGGCCTTGTGTGTGATAAATAAATTAGTCTCCCAACCAACTGTTGATAGCAACCCATGTCTGTTGGAACTTGATCTGAAAAAATTCCAAGTCTATGATTCATTTCTATGGGTGTTTCGATTGGTTTGCAAGCAAGCATTCCGGTTTCAATCAAAAGATTTAGCACATATTTTCGTTGCAAAAGAAAAATTTCTCATTTTGATCTTGCTATTTCAATTCTCAAAAAATATTTAAGTTGTCCTAGATCCTTCATCTCGAACTCAGTAGCCAAATACTCCTGTAACAACTTCATTTCACACAGATTATCTCCTGTCAAGACCATATCATCAACATACACGATTAAAGCTGTTACCTTCCCTTCTTTATGTTTTATAAACAAAATATGATCTGAATTACTTCATTTATAACCAAATGCCTTCATTGCAGAAGAGAACCTCCCAAACCAAGCTCTAGGTGACTGTTTAAGCCCATACAATGATTTCTTCAATTTACAAACTTCATTTTTTTTCGAAGAACTATGTTTAATTCCAGGTGGTAGCTCCATATAGACTTCCTCCTCTAAATCCCCATTTAGAAAAGTATTTTTAACATCAAATTGTTGCAAAGGCCAATCCTGATTTGCTGCTACAGATATGAGAATGCAAATTGTGTTGAGCTTAGCTAATGATGCAAAAGTCTCTTGATAATCCACTCCATACTTTTGTGTGTACCCCTTCGCAACTAACCTTGCTTTATATCTATCAATGCTTCCATCTGTTTTGACTTTCATGGTGAACACCCATCTACATCCAATCGTCTTCTTTCCTTTGGGTAATGAAATAAGTTTCCAAGTAGAATTCTTTTGTAAAGCCTCCATCTCTTCGTTCATCACTTTTGTCCATTTTGGATCTACCAATGCATCCTGCACACTACTAGGAATAGATACTTTGGATAATTGATTAACAGTAAGTGCATACGATTTAGACAATCTATGAGTGGAGACATAATTGCTAATTGAATATTTAACATTGGCTTTTGGATCAGGTTCATACTATTTTTTTGGGACACCCTTATTCGATCTTTGTGGGTATCTTAGAGCAAAATTTTTAGAAAAAATATTTGTTTCAAGAGACTCATTAGACATGGGACTCAATATTGGACTAGAGATTATTTGAGGAGAAGAATTCTGGACATTCTAGGTTGATTCATCAGTTAATGGTGTTAACATGGGCAACTCTGCAGCCATTGATGATTGTGATTTGTCTTCGGAAGGAACTACCTCCTCATTCTCAATTGCAGAAATACTATCAAAATTTTGTGGACTACTTGTCCCAAACTTTTCATTCACTTTTTCTAGTTCAAAAAGCTCATCTCCTCTATTGCCTTCTTGTAACACGCTCTCTTCACTAAAGTTCTCTCCCTGAAGAGATGGTGTAGAAACTCTCTCAGAATAGTAAGGTTCTGATTCACGAAAAGAGGTATCCAAGGTCACATGTAACTTCCGGGCTTGAGGATCATAGCACCGATATCCCTTCTGAAAATCTGAATAGCCAACAAATACACATCGTTTTGCACATGGATCAAGTTTATTTTGTAAAGTCTTGAGAATATGAACATATACTGTACAACCAAAGACTCTTGGTTCAAAATTCGGGAGATGTGGAATTGAAAAAAAAGATTGCATCTTTTGTTGAGGGGTTTGGAAACCTATCACTCGAGAAGGTATCCGATTGATGAGATAAATGACAGACTTCACAGCTTCTCCCCAATAGAACCATGGCATGTTCATGCCAAAAAGGGAGGCACGAACCACCTCCATTATCCACCTATTCTTCCTCTCCGCTAAGTCATTCTGTTGCGGAGTATAAGTATAAGAAGTATTATGTCGAATCCCATGTTGGCTTAGAAATTTTTCAAAGGAACCATCTACGAACTCCATTACATTGTCAGATTGCCAAACACAAATTTGCCTCTGATACTGAGTGCCCACCATATTATGAAATTCCTGAAATACTATACAAACATCACTTTTTTTGTGAAGTAGAGGCACCCAAGTCATCCTAATGCACTCATCAATAAATGTAACAAAATAACGAGCCTTAGAAATTGAAAGAATTTTTGCAGGCCCCCAAACATCAGAGTGTATAACTACAAAAGATTCTGAACATTTATTCAAACTTGGTAAATAAGAAATATGATAGCTTTTGGCCAATTCATAAATATCACAATGAAAATCTGAAGTGTTAAAATTTGAAAAAAGATGGGGTTATAATTTTTTGAGATATCCAAAAGAAAGATGTCCCAATTGAAAGAAAAATCGGCTTTTTCCTTGTAGGATCTTCCAGATCTAATGAGATCTGGGGCGAAATATTTTAAAAAAATTATCCTACGATATTTCAGATCTAAGATCTATTAGATCTAATTTCTATTATCTGATATTAAATCTAAAATTAAATCTAAAATTAAATCTAAAATCATGAGGAATAGAGAAATACCTCTAGGATAACTAGATTACCCTGTAGATGATCGCAGCAATGTCCGAGGTTCTAAAATAGCCACACAGTCGCTTGGCCTCTACCGGTATCCACTCGAGCAAGATCTGGATCATTTTCTCCTCGCGAATCTTTACTCCAAAAATCAAATCTGGATCTGATCTGGAAGATCTTCAAAAGATCTTCTGAAGCTGGAGCAGCAGCTTCTCGATAAATCTCTGCAGCCTTCTAATCAAAGAGCCACCACGCCTTGGACAAGCACCAGATGGATGCCCAACCTCTTGGACATGAAGAGGGGAGGGAGAGGAGGAGAGGGGATATAGAGAAGTGGAGAGGATTCAGGCTTTTGCTGGTTATTGAGCAGAGTCTCTCAACCCTAGGCACAGACAGGGTTTAAATAGACCCTGCTGTGCCATGCAGTGTCACATCATTCGATCAATCAGAAAATTTTAATTAATTTTAAAAAAAATTTGATTGGTAGAGTGATGTCATCTGATCATATCAGATAAGAATCCTCACAATCCCTCCTACTGTTGGCGCCAACACTAGATAAGCACAGTGAGATTGGTGCCCCACAGTCCAAGTTGATCAAGGGATTAGAGTCCTCATCTTATGAGACTCTATCCTTATCCACTTGGGGTGCACACCATATCTGATTATGGCACCCACATTGAGGGCTAATTTAGTAGGTGGACACTCCACTAAAACTCTCCAATGACCTCTTGCCAAGTGGCCTTCAGTCCAAGGTCCATGGGTCAACGTTTGACCAATGTCTTAAAACAGAAATGGCAGATGACAGGAATTAGCAGGTGTTGTCTTAAATTCATCTCATGAATTAAGATAAGTTCTTTCTAAGCTAGACTGGCTCCAGTCAGACTGTGAGAAATCTTCTCAAGATTCTCTGGGTAAGTCAAATCACATTTGGCTCAGTCGAGATAGAAAAGATTACACGAGAAGAAAGTTAGGCTCAATCATGTGCTAGCACGATTTTCTTGAACCTAATTGGATCTAATCCAAATCAATCAAACTGGACTAGCTCAATTGATGATATTCAGACCCTAACTCTTATTTGTGTGATCCAGTTAGGTTCATTTTCGTATGGTAATGAAACATGTCATGATCTCATCATCGACATCATCGAAACTCCTTTCGATGGATCAGAACTCTTCTGATTCAGACAATTAGAATAATCGATCTTCAAGATCATTCTAATTGCTCCCAAAATCTATCAGTGACACCTAGCAGTATATAGTGACAACCCATCAGAAATGAAGACGAACCTCTCAGTGCAGCTACCTGTGTGATTGAGTTCCTCTATCATGAGTCCCGACTGAATTAAGGTTAAGGTGAACTCGTCAAACCCAACATCAGTCATATGAATCAATCGATCGATCCAAGTCCGATATAAAACCTTAATGAAAAAATTTTTTCCATTATTTCACTCTGCCATGGCCATGGGCTTAAGGACTCAATCTTTCGATCATCATAAGACTACTCCTCTTATCTACCGAGATTGATAGATCCCATCTTGGTACAATTTGGTTCCTACAATGAATATGCTACAGCCAACATACATCTCAGGATTCCGAATGGCTAGGAGATCGAGTTATGGTGTAGTCAAACTATAACACACTCAAGGTAAACTGTCGATGTATCTCAGATCAAAAAACTAGACACACAGCTACAGCATTGAGCTAGTTATCGATGAGAAAGTAGACTTCTTTATGACTGCTCGAGGTGGTCATGCTTAGTACTCTCATTCTCAATGAATATCTGTACTCTCATTTCGGTGTCTTCACACCGTAGACTCAAGACACATCTATCCTAAGAAAGCGATCGTACACCAACCTTCCAGATCGATCACCATCCTCATGATAATCCTATGGTCAGGAGCTGTTTATGAGTTAGTTATGTAAATTCATGCCTTAAATTTTCAACTCTTGAAAATATGAATTAACATTCCTACTAACTCAAAGGATGTATCACAGACATAATGTACACAATATGATAGTAGAATAACCCTTTTATTCATTTATAGTCAAAATTATAAATTTGTCCTTACATTTGTACAGGAATATGTCAGCCAATCTGACATCTAGGGCACACATCTAACATCAATCTTCGATGCCATAACCATATAGTTGCTTGATTTTTTTCTTCACTACTAATGTGATATGCATGACTAAATTTCTGTCCTCCATTCTCTGTTAGTTCTAAGTAATAGAGTTTGCTTCATTTAATACCATACTCAAGAATCTTCCTGGTCAGAATATCTTGAAAGACACAAAAAGAGAGCCAGAAAGTTACAGTACAAGCAAGAGTGGAGGTTATTTGACTAACAGACAAAAGGTTATATTCAAGAGATGGAACGACTAGAACTGTATTCAGTGTGAGAGTACCAGACAAGGTGATAGATCCTTCTCCAGTAATAAGAGAGATACTACTATTAGCAGTAGATATAACAGATTGGGAAGATGGACGAATAGATTGTAACTGATCAGAGTCTCTAGTCATGCGATCAGATGCACTTGTATCAATAGTCCAAGTACCATTCTTAGAAGTTGTAGAGAATACATTTGCCTTACCACCAATACCCGGGTGAGCAACGTTTGCTGTGGGCTACAATTTCTCCTCCACATTTGATCGGGCTTCTTCCATAGAAGTCACCATAGCCTTCCCTACAATCTTCTTTCTTGATTTTTTCAAAAAATCCCACCACTCAAGGTAGCCAATGATTTCATAACATCGCTGTTTTGAATGGCCTGTTTCACCACAATGACTACATACAAGGTTGTTAGACTTTTCACCACAATGGCGGACCCAATTCTTTACCGAGCCAGATGATGATCCTTGTCGAGTTTGGTTGGCTAGCATAGCCGAACTCTCAAAGATTGGCTGTGAGCCTCTCATTGTCTATCTTTATTGATATTCTCTCCTCACATATACATATGTACTCTCCAAATCAAGTTTTGGATCTTTTCATAAGATTTCTCCAGGAATCTGATCAAACTCAGAGTCGAGTTCACTCAAAAAGATATGAACTCGAAGCCTATCCATCACGGAATGCAATTGGATCACTCCTTCAACTGTTCCTTCCTAAGAGATAGTCCTTTGATCAATTTTTTGAAAAATAGCAACAAGCTCATTATAGTATGTTGACAATGGTCTACCATTTTGTGTGGTAGAAAAAGATTTCTGATTCAATTCAAAGAGACGGGTTTCATCCGATCCATCGTAGAAGGTTTTCGATACAGCCTCCCATATCTCCTTAGCTATGGAAAGATGGATAAATCATTGCATCAGTGTTGGGCTCATTGAGTCAATAAGCCAGCTTTTCACTCTATGATTTTTGATAATTCATGCTCCATAATTGGGATCTTCAGGTGCAGGCTTTTTCATTTCTCTGATAAGATATCCAGCTTTGTTGCGAGCGCCAATACGCATCTCTATAAGCTGAGATCATAATTGGTAATTTGTCCCATCCAGTATGATACTGGTAGGAAAAGTAGAATTGTCTTGGTGGATGATGATATGTGGTGTTTAGTTGTTCGATGCAGCTGGGATAGTGGGATTGAAATCAGCCATTTAGTTTCAGATGGAGAAGAAGAGATGGAGATGGGAAACTTGGAGATGGGGATTTTCTTGTAGAGGCTTTGGAAAGCGAGATTCAATTCGATTGAGCAGTTCTTTTAGGATTAGAATTGCTCTGATACCATGTCAAATAATAGTAAATGAATATTTTTTGATATATTTTTTTTTCCAAGTTGGAGTTAATATATAGATACAATTACATAATAGTAATAGGAAACAATCCTATTCTAAGGAAACTAAATATTCCTATACACAAGATTTGACAACTATACACAAGGACAACTATACACAAGATTTGACAACTAATCTATTTGATAACTATACACAAGATTTGACAACTAATCTAATTCCTATAATTATGAAATTAATCTGACAATTACAACCTACAAATAGCTCATGCTAACATTTATTAAAAGGAGAGAGAGTATAAAAAGAAGTAAAGAAGAAGAACCTCCCCAAACCATCAACACCCACATTCGAATTTGAAACTTGAATTTCAAATTCCCCTCTACTAGTCCATCAACAACATTTAAATTTTAAAATTCCCCCTTAACATTCAACTTTTAAGATTTGAATAACAAAAGAAAAATCTCCATAATGCCGTCTCCTGAAGGTATCGTCAACCGATGGAGACTGTGATAGTGAGAGAAGTGGAACACCAAGAGGAGAGAAGAATGATCGCAACCACCACATCAAGAGGAGGGGAGCGTAGAGAGGAGAGCATCATCGACCATCACATCTTGGAGGAGAGCAACATCGATCAAACCTTGTCTATAGCCTAGAGGGGGGAACGACTGTCTATCCACCATCAGGAGAGAAGAGAAAAAGCCGAGAATGTCCGTGACCGAAGACAGACCCGAGGAAAAGAGAAAGAGAGAGCCAGTCCATCGAAGAGGTGCAGCCTAGAGAGGGGAAACGACTATCTGTACGGCATTAAGAGAGCAGAGAAAAAGCTAAGAATGTCTGAGATTAGAGACTGACTCGGGGAGAGAGAAAGAGAGCCGATCCATCGAAGAGAGGGTGGGAGGCCCGACCTTCCGTCGATCGACGATCGCTAGAGGGAGAGATCTGTCGCCTGTCGGTGATGATCCGATAGCAGCGTTGGGATAGAGTTCAGCAGGATAGGAGCGAGAAACAAGGGGGTGCCTAACCCGTGATGAAGATCAGGTGAGGATAGGATTGGAATCCCAAGTCAATACCATGTTCTAAAAATCACCAATTAGTATCATAAAGTTCTAGAATGGATTAGTAATGCCATAAGGAAGAACTTGGATTACATAGGGCCATCTTGCAGATATTTAAATATAACGAGTTTTTGCATGTATACTCTCATAATATGTAAAATTATATAAATACCCTCATAAAGTTGCTATTTACATATATACCTTCTTAAAATATTTGTTTTGCATGTATATTCTTCTTTTTATTTTTTTTTGTATATATTTTCATATCATCTAATACTGTTAAAAAATAAATAGTTTAAAATTAAGATGACTTAAATATACTTACACGTAGATATGTAAAAAGAAAAATTTATAAGGGTATGCATTCAAATTGCAACTTTATCAAGATATTTATATAATTTCATATATTTTGAAGGGAATACATTTAAAAAAAAAAATCTATTAAAAAAATGAACAAAACTCAGCTAAGACTTACTAAATCTTCCATGTATTAGTTAAATCGATAAGTCCAAAAAACAAAAAGATATAACTGACATTGTTAAGTTTTACTTGTTTATGATCAAGTTAGCATGTTGAATGACTATTTTGATAATATTCTCATATTTTATTTTGATTTAATTATCATTATTGAGTCTATGACATCTATATATTCTTCATCATTTTTATAATATTAAAATATATTAAATTTAATTCATTATTGATATTAAGATCAATGAAATAAATTTCAGTAATTTATATATAATAAGTTGTTAATTTATTAATACAAAGATTCTACAAAAATAACATGGTTTCTTCTATAAGAATTGATGTCAATATGGTATCATGCGGCATAATAATATTATTTTTTTTATCACCCTCCTCAACCAAGAGTGGCTGAATTATCTTTATATAATTAATTTCTTACCATTTAAGCATATACTCCAACTTTTTGTATTTTTTTTGAGTGTATATCATCAACATATGCAAAATTGCATGAATATTCTTGTAAAGTTGCTATTTATATGTATATTCTTATAAAGTTTTCCTTTCTTACATATCTACCTATATAGGTATTTCGGTCATTTTAATTTTAAACCATTTATTTTTTAATGATCTTGGATGATATAGATATATATACAAAAAAAAAAAGAAGAAGAAAAAAAGATATGTATGTAAAATAAGTATTTTATGAGGATATACATGTAAATAATAATTTTATGAGGTTATTTATGTGTATGTGCGTGTGTGTGTGTATATAGGAAGGTAAACAAGCAAAAAAAAAAAAAAAAAGTCCCTATATATAACCTTTGTTAGTTACAGGCGCATGAGTCACTCTGATTGGCTAATATCTATGAAAGAGGTTTCTAGGATCCAAATCCTGGTAATGTATGAATTGCGCATTGCCTCCTGCTGAAGAAGGCATTTAAGAATCCTCGCTCTCATCATATGAGTCGCAAGATATCTGATGACTCCAAACGGTAATCTTATTTATCAATCAGTACCAGCACAATAATTTAAGACATACACGCTTAGGATGATACAAATACGGGAGCTTTGAAATCCAAAATCAGAAGACGAAAACGGAGACAACGAGTGCATGAAAGATGATTTGCGTGAAGGAAGAATAGAGCAATTGCATGGGTAGCGCATCACTAGACCGTTGGGAATGTGGCTCACGGACGGCTTGTGAGCCGCCACCAGCACTCCTCCCGCCACCTTTGCCTCCAGAACCACCTTTCCCCGAGTGACTCAGTCTTTTCAGAGGATCCAAGTCTTCACTCTCTCTCCTCATGCTTTCACCATTGCTCAGCTTTATGGCGGCATTTAGGCCTTTAAAAAGGGTCAAAGAAGAGAGAATTTAGTGACAACTTATGAAACATATTGTGTTTGAATTGAATAAGACCAATATACTGCATAGGAACAAAATAGCTCTCGACTCTTCTACAGTTGTAACTATGTGACCGAGATGTTCCTTCCTCTTAGGAATAAAATATCTCTATGCATGGTTGTAACTATATAATCGGGACATTATCTACAGTTGTAACTATATAAACCATATTGTGCTGTGAAGTGCTCCATCTTGGCCCTTATCTAGCCATTCATCGTGTGTTCGAATTGGATAAGACCTAATCTACTAGATCGGAACAAAATAACTCTCAGACTCTTCAATGGTTGTAACTACGTGATCGAGATGTTCCTTCCTCTGAGGAATGGAATATCTTTATGGTTGTAACTATATGATCGGGATGTTACTCTATCTTAGGAGCGGAATCTCTCTACTATATATATATGGCCACAGCAAATAAAAACATTATGCAGTCTAGGCATTAATTTTTCCTCCAATTTTCACACTTCATGAGTAAATCAAGCCACTGTAGTACCTTAGGGAACTAGCGTAGCAGTTGAGGATCCTAACCTTGAACTTGAAGTTGTCGGCCTAACGAGAATACTGGTGATTGGTGAACTCCAGCATTCTCACCACTGGTGCTTTCATCAGCCCCACTCCAAATTGGTTGGAGGAGAAGGAGGAAATATGGGAGATGATTGATCTTCATTGGTGAAATAGATCGCTTAGCACCGTTAGTATGGAAGGATTTGGAAGCCAAGGGATTTATAGGCTTTATCGGCGAAAAAAGTGCAAGGAGACGGCAGCGAAAAGGATTGCCACCTTGGCTTCTCTTATAGCTGGAAACAGGGAAAAGGATGATCGGGTGAAGTGGAGAAGCACTGGCAATAAAGGGAACAGGATTCTAAGCCGACATGAGCCCTCGGGTGTGATAAACGTTTCGTGTTTAAGACCTATGGCGTGTTCTGGTACAGTAGAAACAATCGTTCCCATTGAAGGGAAAAGCAAAATGAATTGAAGCAGGCATCTTTCTGACAACAGTGGAAAAAGACAAAGGGGCTGCAATGAAAGTAGGAGAGCAGATTTCTTTTCGCATGCTCAAGGAACAATGTATTAAGAGTGCCTGGGGGGCCGGAAATTCTTTACTTGTGATGCCAGATTCCCCATACAAGCATATATACAGGTCAAGAGCATCCTCTTTTTTCTTTTTTTTTTTTTTAATGAAATTGGAGACTAACAGGCAGTTAAGCCATTAGTCACCAGCAATCTTATTGATAATAAAATAATTACAGAAGGTAAGTTAGATAAGAGAGTATAAGAAACAAGAGAAAACATATGCTGAGAAATACAGCTAAAATAAGATAAAATAGAGGCTCAGACAGGCATGGAGTTCAAAAATAAAAACAGGAACCAAGCTAACCAAGCTGCTGCAAAAGGAAGTTTCCCCTGCCATCCAATCCTGTATGAAGAGTGGAGAAGTAGAGGATCAGTTAAGAATGGTAGCAAGAAGAAAAATGGAGTATAGCTTCAGAAGTGCCAAAACATTCAAAATAACTCTAACTGGAGCCTAAGAAAACTTCTCAATTTTTAAGACAACATAAACTCAAGAGAAACCTCTGAAAAGTATAAGACAACAGCATCAGAAATAATACATAAGCATCACGGGTTTAAGCAGAAGCGATATTAGGAACCATACCAATATCATCGTAGTCTCGTGAATTAAGTAGTAAAGCCGGATTGAAGAGAAAGGAGAAACCATGAATCAAACTTCCAACTTGATAAGCAAGGCAACTCATCATTTCCGACGCGGAAAAATAGTTTGAGACCAGCTTAAACCAAACCAAGGACAAATTTAAAGTGATCTCCAATATCCTTTAGCTTTGTGCCAGAATTTAGCAAAAACAAACCAATTCCTTGTGGCCACAAAGAGAGGACCAATCGTTACATAAGGAGAGAACTTTGTGAGCGATAGAGACAACAATGGAGTACTTCCTCAAGAAAATGCGAGAATTCCTTTCAATCCAACAGCACCGGATAACCACCATAATGAGCATAAGAATCAGGCCATCTTAATTTTGAGAATATACACAGTTTTAATCCTACATTCTAAATAATTTGTATTTCTTTATGCACAATCATGTGATCATTTCAAAAAAAAAGAAAGAAAAGCATTGGTTGAAAACAAGCATCTGAAAAATGATGTTGCATTTTTATGGAACTGTAAAATGCAATAGACTAACCTTCCATTTTCTAATGCTAGAGAATGTTGAAATATCGTTTCCTTCCTTTTGAACTCAATGATCGCCACCTCCACTAACAGAACACAGACTCTAAATGCAGGAGAACAAAAAATTAAGGAATATGAAAGTATAGAATCGGGAATAGCAGCTCTAGACACCGAAACGAGATGACAATACTTTTTAGACTATTGCACTATAGGTTGGCAATGGCAACAGAAACCATTTCAAAGATCGAGGGTCTAGATTTATTCAGAATAACTATTAGGGTAGGGCTGTCAGGCCAGGGAATTGCAGAATTTGATTTAACAGATTAAATTACGTATCTTCAAGATTTTGTTATATAGGAAAAAAAAAAAATGGTTGTTAGCATTGCCTTCTCCTCTTCTAATGCAATATTGTCCACGGCACAATTCAAGGGTAAGTATTTACATCAGAGAGAATTCAGTTGGCTACTCTCTTGGAACTATTCTTTTTTCCTCAGGAACTTAAAAACCAAGCTGCAATGATGCCTTTGTGCATGCAAAACTATGGCCAGCATCAACAATGTCATAAATCAAACAGTTTGCGGCTGCTAGTCAGCTTAACAAGCCACATGCTCACCAACAGCCATGTCAACCTTTCACACAAGGATGGAATATACACGGAATTAGCTAAATCTAACAGAACTAGGGCTCAGCCTTATGTGCAACGAGATATGAAGAATAGCAGGAGGAAGAAAAACACCAAATCACACACACAGACACACAAGAACACAAAGATTTACGTGATTCAGAGTTTCTAGTTCCTACGTCTATGGCCACATAGAAAATTTTCACTATATAATCAGAGAGTTTACAAGAGTATAAGAGATGGGAAAACAACTTTCTCTCACATGCTCTCTCTTCTACATAGTACAGCCATCGGCTCTCATTCATTTGATGCCCAATGATTATCTATTTATATCAGAGATTAGGATTAACAACTGATAGGGGTGTTTCTGGATTTGCCCTCCATTCCAATGAGATGGAGAAGAAGAATCACAGCCATCAGTAATATGTACCCTCTATCATTTGTTTGGTGGGGTTCCATCCTTCTAGAGCCCTCCGGCAAGGGGGTGCTGCCCCCCTTGACCCCCTGCCCGCTAACCGCACAGCAGGACCCGTGACTACCAATTATAGCGCATAAATAAGACTTGGGTCAAGAAGATGGATCAGACTCCACAATCCCAGCAACTCTCCCACTTGGAGATGGAGACATCTAGACATGCATCCATCTGAAAAATAATAAACTCCCACATCATAAATCTGTATACTCTGTACGGTAACTCTATTCAACTAGCTTTGGAAGTCAATTGAGGCCATGTATAAACTCAACTTCTCTGCAGTTACTGTCTTTGTCAACATGTCAGCTGAATTCTTTGAATCCTAAATCTTCTCAAGTGACAAACTTCCATCTTCAAGCAACACCCTAATGAAGTGATTTCTTAGTTGTATATGCTTTGTCCTAGCATGGAATATCTGATTCTTGACAAGATAAATAGCACTCTGGTTGTCACAAAACAGTATACTGCAACTCTGCTTTCTATCCAATTCTTTTAGAAGGTTCTGCAGCCAAATCATCTCTCTGCCGACTTCTGTAATTGCAACATACTTTGTCTCGATGGTAGAAAGAGCAACAATCTTCTGCAACTATGAAATTCAATGTACTACTATCCCGTTAATGGTGTAGACATATCTTGTGGTGCTCCTTCTGATATCAATATCACCATGCAAGTTAGCATCTACAAAGTCTTGTAATGTTTGACTGCCCCTCCTGAAACACAAGCTGACATCCTTGGTACCTTTTAGATATCTTAGGATCCATTTGACAGCTTCCTAATGTTGTTCATCTAGATTTGCGATGTATCTGCTCATAGCTCTCACTGTATGTGTAATGTCAGATCTTGTGCATACCATCGCATATATTAGGCTGCCAACAACTGAAGCACAAGAAGCTCTCACCATTCTCTTCAGCTCATCATCATTCTTGGGTGATTGCTCCTTTGAAGTTTGAAATGACCAGCCAAAAGTGTCTTCACGGACTTTGCATCTGTCATGTTGAACTTGTCTAGCACCTTTTCAATATAACTAGCTTGAGTAAGCTTCAGAGTACCAGCTACCATGTCCCTTTCAATTCTCAACTCAAGTATCTATTTTGCTGCACCCACATCTTTCATTGCAAACTCTCTTGACAACTCCTTTTTTCATCTTTCAATCTCTCGCATGTTTGGTCCGACTATCAACATGTCATCAATATATAAGAATAAGATAATGAAATTAACATCGAGTACCTTAAGATAACTACAATGATCTTCTTGGCACCTTGCAAAATTATTGTTAGTCATGAATCCATCAAATTTTTTATACCACAATCTAGGGGCCTGCTTCAAACCATACAAGCTCTCTCCCAGCTAGAGACTATGAAACCAGCACGCTGCTATATATATATTTTCTCATCTATCTCATCATGTAAAAAAGCAGTAGTAACATCTAACTATTCTAAATATAAATTTGCAGCTGCTATTATATTTAGAATTACTCCAATAGTAGAGAGCTTAACAACATGAGACAAGACTTCAGTATAATCAATACCTTCTTTTTGTTGAAAGCCTTTTACAATTAGTCTAGCCTTGTACCTCTTGCCGCCGTCATGCTCTTATTTGGTCTTATAAACCCACTTGTGTAAAACTTTCTTTCCTTCTGTTAGTGCATTGAGCTCCCAAGTTTGATTTTTGCTCAAGAACTATATCTCGTCTTTCATGACTAGCTCCCACTTCATCGAATCTTTACTCTGCACTACTTCTTCGTAGTATTCAGGTTCACCACCATCTGTCAATAAAAGATAATGAAGAGAAGGTGAATACCTTTTCAGTGGTCTTGAGATTCTCGTAGATCTCCTTGGTTGAGGTGTATCTGGTTTTGGTTCAGGATCTGTTTTAGTTCTTTTGACAATGTCCTCCTCTATAATTTCTTCCAACTCAACCTGTTCATTCTCCTTGACTAGCTCTCCTATATTATTAGGAACATCCTTGTCCTTGTAGAGATTTTTTTCATTGAAGATCACATCCTTGCTTTTGATAATTTTTCTATCTTGTTTACTCTAATATTTGTAGTCGAATTCATCAATGCCATACCCTATGAAGAAACACTTTTTTGGCTTTGCATCAAGCTTGTCTCTCTTTTTAGCATTAAAATCCACATAAGAGACACAACCAAAAACCTTTAGATCAGATAAGCTTACTATCTTCCCTGTCCACTCTTCTTCTGGTAGCTTGCAATCAAGAGGGATTGAGGGACCTCTATTTATCAAATAAGTAGCTGTGCTAATTGCCTCAGTCCAGAACATCTTGGACAAAGCAGCATGAATCCTCATATTTCTAGCTCTCTCATCAAGATTTGATTCATGCATTCAGCCACTTCATTCTGTTGAGATGTGCTTGGGATAGTTTTTTCCATCTTGATTCCATTCGTTGCGTAGAACTCCTTGAATTTACCGCTATCATATTCGTCGCTGTTGTCAGACCTCAGACATTTGATCTTCTCACTAGACTCGTTTTCCACCAGATTTTTTCACTTCTTAAAAACAACAAATACATCAGATTTATTCTTCAAAAAGTAAATCCATACCTTTCTGGTGGAGTCGTCAATGAATGTGGCATAGTACTATGAGCCTCCAAAGGATGCGACCAGAAGGGGACCCCACACGTCTGTATATAAGCTCCAGCTTTCTTGCCTTTGGAGTTTTGCCAATCTTTGAAAAACTGATCTTTTTCTGCTTTCGAAGAATACAATCTTCATACAGACCAACATCAAGGGACTTTAGACATATCAGCTTGCCCTTCTTAATTTAACATTACTTGCATATATGCCTTTCTCGCTTATGTGTCCCAGTCTACAATGCCATAGGTCTAAATCTATCTTTACCAGTGTCACTGTATCTCTAACATTACTTGCCATGTAAAGGATATCCAACTTGTTCCCTCATGCTATCACCATAGCATCTTTGGTAATTTTCCAAGAGCCACCAACGAATGTTATATCATACCCCTCATATCTAACTGTCCAACTAAAACCAAATTCCTCTTTAATCTTGAAACATATCTGACGTTCTTAAGCTTCTATATTGACTGGTTCGGCATCTTTGTATGAACATCACATTTCCCCACAATATCTAAAGGCTAATTATCAATGAGGTAAATCTTTTCAAAATTTTCAGTAGTGTAATTCAGCAAACACTCCTTCTGTGAGGGAGAGTGAAATGAAACTCCAAAGTCTAGGATTCAAGACTCCATAGAACTATCCATGCTGAGGATCAGGGCATCATTGGCTTTATCTGTAGCTGTATATATGAATTCCTTATTCTGGCCTTTGTTTTGATTCTTCTTTCTGAATCAATAGTTCTTCCTAGTGTGACCTTTCTTACCATAGTGCCAATAGCCATCATCCTTTGATCTTGACTAACTTCTCAACTTAGACTTGGATCTTCAACGGCTTTCATTGCACTGTATAGTTCTTCCTCTTCCTTCATGAGTGACTAAGGTAGAATCAGAGCTCTCTTTGGATTCTTTCCTTCTGATGTCTTCACTGAGAATCGAATTTCGGACCTCTTCAAATCTTAATTTGCTTGAGCCACAAGAACTACTAATCGCTATCATAGTAGCACCCCAACTCTTGGACAAAGAAGACAATAATATCAAAGCACGAACTTTATCCTTAAAACTAATTTCTATAGAGCTTAACTGACTGATAATCAGATTGAATTCATTAACATGGTCTGTAACAAAGGCACCTTTAATCATCTTTAAGTTAAATAGACGGTGCATCAGATATATCTTGTTGGACATCGAAAGCATCGCATACATCTTGGATAGAGCTTTCATCAAATCAACCATCGTTTTTTCTTCCAAAATATTAAACGTAATGTTCCTGGCCAACGTCAATCAGATAACTCCCAAGGCCTGGCGGTCCATCAACTTTCAATCAGCTTATGACATCTCAACAGACTTCTTTCCTTCAAGAGATAGATGAAGCTTCTTCTGATGCAGATAGTCTTCGATCTGCATATTTCATAAATCAAAATCTTTCCCATCAAACCTGTCAATCTTAACCTTTCCTTCTTCAGCAGCCATTGCTCCCACTCTTTCCCTCGAACCTGGAGGCTCCGATACCAGTTGTTAGGAACTAGGGCTCAGCCCTACATGCAATAAAATGTGAAGAATAGCGGGAGAAAGAAGGAAAGAACATCAAATCATATATACACACACAAGGGCACAGAGATTTACATGGTTTGGAGTTTCTTGCTCCTACATTCACGACCACACCGAAAAATTTTATTATATAATCAGAAAGTTTACAAGAGTACAAGAGATGGCAAAGCAACTCTCTCTCATACGTCCTCTCTTCTACACAGCACAACCGCCAGCTCTCATACATTTGATGCCCAATGATTATCTATTTATACTAGGAATTAGGATTAACAACTGGTAGGAGTGTTCCGAATTTGTTCTCCATTCTAATGAGATAGAGAAGGAGAATCACAGCCATTAATAGTGTGTACCCTCTATCATTTGTTCGGTAAGATTCCACCTCCCTAGACCCCCCAACAAGGGGATGCTGCCCCCCTTAACCCCCCGCCCGCTAATTGTGCAGTAGGATCCACGACTACCAATCATAGCGCACAAATAAAACTTGGATCAAGAGGATAGATCGGGCTCCACAATCCCAATAAATCCATCAAATCCATCATCAGGCAACGACATGGGCAAGGAAGGCTAGGCTGAAGAGAGATGCTTCTCCATAGGATACTGGTAGCAAGGGTTGATTGAAAGAATTCAGGCAAGGAATTAACTGGCACAAGTAACAGTGAGGAAAGCCCTTGATTGACAAGGTTGTCTAGGTTTTACATCGAAAAGGACCAGTCAAAAATCAAATTCAGATGTCACAAATAGACTAGTATAGAGAACATGCATAAGGGATTTATAATGTTACAATTTATCAAAAGCATCCTATACTAAAGAATAATGTTTATGAAAAAAGTGTTCCATTAGAGAATGCACTAATCTATTACACCCAGATAAGATCATCTGATTCCGAATGCACTAATCTATTAACCCCAGATAAGATCATCTGATTCCATTGCGGAGACAAATGCTATGATTAAAAGGGGTAAAGTAGACACTGAGTGAACTTGAAAGAACGAACAGGCAACAATCAAAGGCTGTCAGCGGAAAAGGTTAGAAAGAATGCCTAAATCAAGCTTCGCCGATTCCCCAGTAACTTGTTCTGCAAGTACCACGTATATTCTAGTCCTGCATTCCAAAAGCTCCAACTTCTTGAGTGCCTGTAGAACTGATCTCACCCATTCTTCAAAAAGTTCTGCATGACAGCATATATGTCAAGCCAAATTTCACCAAGATGCAATGTGGAATACTAACCATTTAACATAGGACCTGGCAGAACTGATGGCAAGTCAATCCAAAATAAGTCATATGCTAAAGTATATTCTTAATGTAACCAGCCAAAAAGTAAATACTGTAGGAACTAAGAGAGAATTACAAGTCACATAATGATGCTTTCTCAGATGCATTAAATTCTTAGAGCCTTGATTACCATGAAACTTCCACAGGGGATGACCGCAACAATAGAACAAATTAAAAGAGATAATCATGAATAGATGCTGTGACAAAGTAGATGTAACATATTTATCAGTCCACGTATAAAATCACATTATGCCAGAAAGAAAGCAGATGCTATCCTGGAAACTGGCAGTGGCTGACCTCATGATTTAAGGTGAACAGTAAGCAACTTGACAGTAATAATGTGAAGGATGATAGCATAAGATTCTTTCTTGACCTTACTGTAGTGTTCTCAGGCCAGAATTTTCAGTAGTTGACAAGCACATGCACACTTAAAGAATATGGAAAGCGGATGCTTCCAGTATACACTGTAAAAAGGTGATATTAGATTTTTAGATACAACAAGCATAAGATTTAACTTACAATAAAAAGAAAATTGGATGGAGAATTTCAGAAAATGTCACTATGAATGTTCTATACGATGTCATTTCAGACTTAAGAAAAGCATTTGCACTTGATAGAATTGTCCAATAATTACTTTTTCCTGACAGAACAATACCTTAGATTAAAAACATTAGGCCCTCTAGACATGAATAAACTGAAATTTGCTTTGAAAATATTTTAGAATATTAGTTTTCTTAGTTTTAACTTAGTAAATGATGTAAATGGTACAGAAAGGGATATGTCAGTGAAAACTAGTACTGTTAACGTGGTTGGTAGATATATCACCCATAAATATAAAATATATATAATCTTAATGGCATGAAGAAGGTTTATCAATTTATTGTGATTATTTCTTCTGCTAAATATTAGTACAGACTCATATTTTCCAATTGAAATATGTTTATCTAACTAATAATTTCATATCCTAACTATTGAAGGATTATGATCGTATAATTTGCTTAACTCATTTTACATGGAAAAACAAAACTACATTAATTTCAAGGCGGGAAAAAAGTATTTACTTGATTAAACTGTATTGCAGATTTAAATAAATCAGACTTTACAGTAAGAAATGGTGATAGAGTTCGAGCAAAGTAATACCTGACCACTGAATAGAGGGTAGAGAGCTATATCATGCAAACAGTCTCCAATCTACATATTATACCAAGCAACAGTATATGCACCAATATTACCACCTCCAGCTCCAAAGTGCGGCTCAGATTAATATACATAACCTTGGTATGACCTTGTATGCCTCATCTGATCTTAAAAAGAGATACTATAGTAGTTCTCCATTCATGAGGAACTCTTCTAGACTTTCAGATCTTATTAGAAAGGCTATTGATCGAAAGAACCAAGAGTCCTCCCCATTGTTTCATACTTGGATCTCAACTGATCCTAAACCCATAACCATCATCCTTTGTGTGAAAGCCTCTATACTTCCATGAACCTGTTTCGATCTTCACAATCATTGGATTAAATGACTACAAAATTCATGAACGCAATGTCTCTTGGGATCGGTGTTCCCAAAAGTTAAAACTCTGCTTGATGACCCAAGGACTTCTACTTTTGTATAGCTTCAAGAGGTCTTGGCCTTATTTTTAATCTTTCATCAACCATGGATGGAGAAGACTCAGCAAGCATGCTAACTGCATTTTCGACTTTATATTTGCAACTTAGCCATACAGCAAGAATGTTTAGATGTAGCCAAGCTAACCGCTGACGCATCCTGTAGGTGAACAAGCATTCTCCTTAGAGGCAGGTTAGAGATCCCAGATATATATGAAGTGACTTCAAGTCTTAAAGGTCATGCATATGACAGTGAAATCCTGCTCGAGTGTTTTCTATTTTTTTAAAAAAAAATATATATGCTTTGATTAGCGAGGTGGTTCCATTCTACGCATTTCAGTTTCCATTTTGCAACTTATTTTTGTAGAAACCACAAAGAAGAATCCATTTTCCCTAGATTTTTTTGACAGCCTAACAGACATAAAAATGGCAGTTAAAATAATACCCTTGATGTTCCTTGCGACATTAATGATGATTACAACACGTAGGGGAAAGCATAGTGGATGACACAGTGTAAAATATCTAGGTTCCCGAACCACCATTGGCTCTTGTACCAGCTAGCAATCGGTTTGATATTGTACCTACACTACGAAGCAAAGGTGCACCAAAGAAAAAAGATTGGAAGAAGAGGAGAGGAGAGAGGGAGAAACCCTGATACTAGAAGGAGGAGACAGATAGAGAGAGAGAAAGAGAGAGAAGATGAAGGGAAGATAGAGGGAGAGGGCAAGAAGGAAGAGGAAGGAGTGGAAGGGAGGTAGGGAGGGAGATGTTGGTTACTAAATCTATTCATGAATTGTTGTCTGTTGAGAAGAGTTGCATCCACTATTTTGGTCTCATAGGAAGTATCTAAACGTCCATTGGATGTACAGATGTGTTTGATAGGATGTATCTTTTAAAAAGATGCCAATTGTGTCCATTTAAAAGGATGCCAATTATATATGTTAAACAACTATAAATATGCATGTATATGGAAGACCAGAATGGTGAATTGAAACATTGCTATTTCAACACTTTGTCTCCTTGCTTCTTTTTTTACTTTCTTCTTGTGTATGAGTTTCTCTTTGAGGCTTAACAAAAAACGAACATTTTGGTATCAGAGCGAAGGTGAAAGAGGAGATTCTATCAGTAAAAAATGGCCAACTATCTTTTCCAATCTCAATTCCAAAACTTTTAAAGAAGAATTATGAGAATTGATCTCTTCAAATCAAGGCATTGTTTGGAACCCAAAATTTATGAAAGATCATCAATAATGGGTATCGTGAACCCACAGCACCAGAAGAAGCCGGCCTCTCTGCAAATCAAAGAAATGAGTTAAGAGATGCAAGCAAAAACAATAAGAAGGCTTTGTTTTTTCTTTATCAAGCAGCTGAGGAGTTTTCCTTTGAGAAAATTGCCAAAGCAGCATTGAGCAAGGAAGCATGAGATATCCTCACCACCATCTTCAAAGGAGATGAGCGCATGAAGCAGGTTTGCTTGGAGATATTGAATTGAGTTTGAAGACATCCGCATGGAGTCTGAAAGTGTTGCAGACTATATTTCTTAGATTTTAGTTATTGTGAATCAAACGAAGAGAAATGGTAAAATACTTGAACATGTTTAAGTTGTAGAGAATATTTTGCACTCATTATCTCTAAAGTTTGAGCACATCGACATTGCCATAGAGGAGTTGAAGGACATCGGGTCCCTATCTATCGACCAATTCTAATTGGATCTCTCCAAGTATGTGAGCAAAAGTTGCAAAAAAAATCTGACATAAAGTTAATCGAATTAACAAGTTCTGGAGATAAAGTTAAAGTTAAATGAATAAAAGAGTAAGAACCAAAAAGAAGATAACAACAACAAAAGAGGAGGCAATGATCATAGATGCTATACTAGTGGAGGTCGCAATTCGACAAAAGGAGGATACCATCGTGAAGAAAACCTTATTTGGCATGGTACTAGTAAGTTTAATATTTGATATTATAATTACAAAAAATATGGGCATAATAGCAGGGAATGTTGGAATAAAAAGGTTGAAGAGAAAAATAACTGCTCTAATGGCATTGTGGAAGGAGAGCCAACTCACCTATTTGCTTGTCAAGAAGATTGCAAAGATGCTTCAAACATATGTCTCCTTTATTTAGGTGCAACAAACCATTTGTATGGCAAAAGGGAGCTATCCATGGAAATAGATGATGATGTGCATGAAAATATTAAGTTTGGCGATCTTCCAAAGTTTCTGTGAAAGAAAAAGGAAAAATTATGATCCACTTGAAAAATGACTCACATGAGTATATCTCCAGTGTATACTATGTACTAGAATTAAAGAGCAACATCCTTAGCATTGGACAATTATTAGAAAAGAGCTACATCATTTACATAGAGAACTCTACATTGACTTTAAGAAACAAGAATAAGAAGTTGATCGCAAAGATTCAGATATTGAAGCATGGAGTGTTTGCCATCAACATAAAGATAGATCAAGAAATGCTTTCAAGCATGTTTGAGAGACCACACATGGCTTTGGCATTTGTAGTATGGGCACTTGAATTTTGATGGATTGAAATCTTTATCTATTAATGGAATGATAAAATTGCTTTCCAAAATAAACCATCCAAAGCAATATGCGAAGAATGAATAGTTGGCAAACAGTCCCGACTTCTTTTTAAAAGCGGCAAGACATGGTATGCCTCAACATTTTTGGAGTTATTATACACGATATTTGCAGACCTATGCCAGAGTTATATGGAGGTAATAAATGTTTCATTACATTCATAGATGACAACACTAAGAAACAATGGGTTTATTTCCTTCAAAAAAAGTCTGCTGCATTTTGTATTTTCAAAGAATTTAAGGCTATGGTAGAAATGGAGAGTGATCATAAATTGAAGATACTAGTTTTGAGCCCATACGTTGCACACGGATTCTAGGTCTAATCATGTTGAAAAAAATTATATATGAATAATAAAATAATATTCATTCAAATTCTTAGTGTCATTTTATATTCTCAACTATCTATATAAATAGACTTTAATTGTAAGAATGCAATAATACCATACATTAATAACATAATTTAATTCATGTAAGTAAGATTTAATGTAGTTTTTTATTAATCCAAAGCTTGAATTTAATGCTTGAAGGATTGTTACGTAGGAGGACACATGGCATAGAAAAAATTGCTTATGTGGACAATCTCAAATGCTAAGAAACTCTCTCAGTTTTTGCTTTATAATATATATATTAGATTAAGACAGGATAGAGGTGGAGAATACATATTGAACATTTTCAGAAACTATTGCAGTGAAGAGAAAATTCACCAATAATTTACAGTAACATACTCTCCCCAACAAAATAGCATAACAGAATGAAAAAACCAAACTATCTTAGATATGGCAAGAAGTATATATGCTCAAGGAGAAAGGGCTGCCAAAGTTATTTTGGGTAGAAACAATTGCATGTGTAGCCTATTTAATTAATAGAAGTCTAACCAAGAGTCTCAAGCACATGGCCCCTCAAGAAGCATGGAGTGAATATAAGCCAAGTATCAGTATCTTAAGATATTTTGGTGTATTGCCTATTTCCAAGTATCTAAAAAGAAAAGAAAGAAGTTGGACAATCGAGGCGAGAAAAGCATCTTCATCGGATATAGCGAAAAATCAAAAGATTACAAACTCTATAATCCAGTGATAGGAAGGATGGTAATTAGCTGAGATATAATTTTTGTGAGAATGCTTCATCGAATTGGAGCACAAAAGAAGAAAGACAAAGTAAAAGCCTCATAGATGAAGTCATTGAAGATAAGGACATACATGTACCAGACAATCAACCACTTTCTTCTCCAATTCATTTTGCATCTATTCCCCCTTAACTATCTAGAAATTCATTTTATTCAATATCAAGGACATCCAGATCAAGTATAAGCATAAGTCAGATGATGATAAGAAGTCTAGATGAAATCTATGAAGAGGTAGAGGAAATTTATGGTGTCAATTTACAGTATTTATTTATTGACTAAAAGCAACCAACTATTACAAAAGCTTTACAAAGTGAAACATGGAAAGCAGTCGTGGATGAAGAAATTAAGACCATTGAAGGCCATAATGGTATTGGCGTGAAGTGGATCTATAAAATCAAGTGGACCTCAGATGGCATGATTGTTAAGTATAAGGCAAGGCTTGTTGCGAACGAATACAAGTAGAAGAAGGGATTTGGCTATGATGAGGTATTTGCACCATTCACTCGTTGTGAAACAATGAGGATGACTCTTGCTCTTGCAGCACAATATGATTGGAAGATATATCAATCAAATGGATGTCCAGTCAGCATTTTTTAATAGTTATTTAGTAGAAAAAACTATGCTGAACAACCCAATGGCTATAAAGTTAAAATATGGAAAATAAAGTTTATAAATTAACAGGATATTATATGATTTGAAACAGGCACATGAAACATGGAATACCCGACTTGATAATTATCTCTAAGTGGCTTCAACAAATGTCCATATGAGTATGCTACATATATCAAGAAAAATAAAAAGAAAGATATTTTGATCATTTGCATCTATGTGGATGACTTATTAGTCATTGGAAGCAGTCATGACGTGATTCAAGAATTCAAGGCAAGCATGACAAGAGAGTTTGAAATGATAGATGATGGTCTCATGTTTTACTTTTTAGGCATTGAAGTAAAGCAGCATGATAATATAATTTTCATACCTTAAAGTATGCTAAGACTATCTTAGAGAAATTTAACATAAGGAATTGCAAAGATGTTAGTATTCCAACTACATGTGAAACAAAAACTTAGTAAAGATAATAAGAGAGAAGTAATGAACTCAATACTCTTCAAAAGTCTTATTGGAAGTCTTTGCTACTTGACTATTAGCCAGCCAGATATTGTCTATGAGGTAGGATTGGCGAGTTGTTACATGGTGAACCTTAAGGACTTACATTGACAAGCGGCAAAAAGGTCCTAAGATATATACTTAAAAGGTACAATTAGATATAGTTAAATTATTATTCCAGAACTAACCTATTCTAGTTGGTTGGATATACAGATAGTGATTGGGGTGGAGATCAAGATGAAAGGAAAAGTACCTCAAGATATATCTTCTACTAATTAGGATCCATTACTTTTACCTGGAGCATGAAAAACAACAAGTTGTGGCACTATCTTCATATGAGGCAAAATATGTTGTAGCAGCGTCAAGTGTTTATGAAGCTATATTACTTAGAAATTTATTAGCAAAATTAAGTCATCTACAAGAAGACCCAAGTATGATCTTTGTTGATAACAAGTCAACAATCAAGTTACCAAAGAATTATGTCTAACATGGAAGAAACAAGCATATAGATATAAGGTATCACTTTATTCGACAACAAGTTAAAGATAAAGTTATTAAGCTTGAATTCTACAAATTGAAAAATCAAATTGCAGATATCTTCACGAAGCCACTTCAATATGAGGCTTTTAAGAAATTAAGAATAAAGCTTGAAGTATGTTCTGTATCAATAGGTTTAAAGGAGAATATATTAGTTAGTAAACCTATTCATGAATAGTTGTGTCCATTGAGAAGAGTTGCATTTATTATTTTGGTCTCATAAGAAGTATCTAAATATCCATTGGATGTCAAGATGTATTTGATAGGACGTATCTTTTAAAGGATGCCAACTATATCTATTAAACAACTATAAATATACATGTGTATGAGAGTCTAGAATGGTGAATTGAAATATTGCTATTTCAACACTTTGTCCCCTTGCTCCTTTTTTGTAATTTCTTCTTGCGTGTGAGTTTCTTCTTGAGGCTTGATAAAAGGCCAACAAGAGAGAGGCATATCAAGGGAAAGGCATCAATGTCATTGACGACAGTGTTGGAGATGATTGAGGATGATGGCAATGGTGTCGACATCAGTGTGGATCGTGAACTCAAGAACCATGCCATATCAAGGGAGAAGATGTTGGAATCAGTCTAGAGAGAGACCATTTGAACTATCAATTGACGAAGGATGTCGGTGTTGGCATCCATTGATGTAAATATTGGGTGAGAGAGAGAAAAGAGAGATCAAGCGCGCGCGCACATACACACAGAGGGAAGAATCAGGAGAGTGTGAACTGGAGAGAAGCTTGGAGCGGCCGCTCACCTAAGCAAAGGGATCGAATTGAAGAGGCAAACCATATTGGTTATTAATCGATCTAGTTCAATGCACCTTGAACCATGGACAAACCTTGGTATGAAAATCTACAACCTTAGAATTCTTATAAATATCCTCATATATCATTTTGCAAATTCTATTTTCTTTTTACTAACTAACATGTTAATACCAAGGTCGGACAAATGGTCCCAAATTAACCATGCAGTTTGGCCTATACCATATTGAAGGGGAAATGGGATGATTGCCCTCATTTGGAAATAGATCCTAATCAGACTGAACCACGCAGTTGAAGGATTGGATAGCGTATCGGAACGGTTCGAATCAGATGCAGTGAAATTCAAAAATTTTTTATTCGATCTGATGAGCGAGACTTAGATCTAAATCAGATAAAATTATAATAAACAGCATATTAAATAATAGAAATCTGCATGCATAAGAGATGAGAGGTGATCTTATCACCATGCGCAGGTAGACGATCTCTACGTTTGATGATCTGATGATCTCCGAGGTTCGCTGTGGAGCTACACAAGTGCCCGATCTCTATAGATATCCACTTGGACTTGATCTAGGATGTCTTCTCCTCGACCAATTCGCCTACTTGTATTGCAAGCTCCTTGATTAGATTCAAATCTGATCGCCAACAGGACTCCGATCAGCCCCTGATCACAGCCTTTTCGACTCTTCGCATAGAACTGATGGCATTCGACAACTTGAACCCACTAGATGGCTCGTCCAATATCCTTGGACGTGGAAGAGGGATGGATATCAGAGATAGAAGAGGAGGAAGAGAGGTGTGAAAAATGATCTATTGGCTGTAACCCATTTGGTCGATCAAAAAGAACTCCTTTTTATAGGAATCTGATCAGATCAGATGCATTAAAACATAAGGACTCTCCTACGTCTCCCCCAACTGATTTCTCCCTTATTTTGTCGCACAAAACCAATGAAAAATTCAAATTGGCATGGAGAGAGGATAAGGTTGTTGTCGTCTCATTCCAATCCACCTCCGATTCGAATTCAAATGGTTTTAAATTTGAAGTTAAATTCAAATCTGAATTTGAATTCAAAGAAAATCAAATCTCTTATCCTCATCCACTAGTGGACGAGGCTTATCCCTCTTTTTCTCTCTTATCTGATTTGGGTGACACACATATGGATCCAATCCATGTGGATGCACCCCATCACTTGGCCGAACAGCATTGGGTGACGCCAACATTTGGTGCTCCCACAAACCTAACCTAATTCGATCAAATTCGAACTTGGGTGAACCAACAATTGAAACCCAATTGGAGATTGTACCAAATTGATTAAATCCTATCTAATAGGATCCAAAATTAAGGAGGAGAAAATGGGATTAACCATGTGTTAGCATGGTTTCCTTAAATCTAAAGCTAGGACTCAATAGCTCCTAACCCAATTAGACTACACTTAGTCTAATTGTGCAATCCAAGACCAAAATTCTTGTTTGTGTGACCCCATAGATCCAATTCTGTCTGGTAGTAAGATATGTTGTGATCTCTATCATCAACATTATCAAAATTTTTTTCGATGGATCGAAATTCTTTTCAATTCAGTCAATTAGAATTATTGATCATCAAAATAATTCTAATTAGTCCCACAATCCACTAGTGACATCTAGTAGTATGTAGTGGCAACCCAGCAAAATTGAAGGATGAATCTCTAAGTGTAGTTACCGTGTGATTCGATTCTTCTATCATAAGTCCCGATAAAATCAAGATCAAGATAAACTCGTCAAACCTCATATCTGTCATATGATAGAATCAATCGATTCGAATCCGATGTGAAACCCAATAGAAACTCTTTTCTATCATTTACATTGCCATGGCCATGGACTTTTGGACTCAATCTCATGATCTACATAGGATTGATCCTCCTCTACCGAGGTCGATAGATTCCATCTTGATACAATCCAATTTCTACAATGAACATACTGCAGCCAGCATACATCTCAAAACTCCATATGGCTAGAAGATCGAGTTATGGTATAGTCAAACTACAATACCCTCAAGGTGCACTGCCAATGCACCTCAGGTCAGAGAACTAAATACACAACCATAGCTATGAACATTGCATTGACGAGAAGGTAGATATCCTTGTGACTGTTCATAAATGATCACGCTCAGTACCCTTGTTCTTAACAAGCATCTGTATTTTCGCTTCGGTGTCTCCACACCGTAGATTCAAGAATCATCTATCCGAAGAAAGTGATCATACACCAATCTTTCAGATCGATCACCATCCTCGTGATGATCCTATGATTAAGAATAATTTATGAGTTAACTAAGATTAGCACATATCTCAAATTCTCAACTCTTTGAGAATATGTGTTATCTTACCCATTAACGCAATGGATGATTCACAGACACTATTAAACACAATGTGAATGAAAATAATCTAATTTTATTAATATCAAAGTCAAATTATAAATTATACCCTAAAAATATTTTATAAGTATCCATTAATCTGACTTCTAGGGTATACATCTAACAAACTCCCACTTGATCTAAAGCCAATGGCTATAAATCTAAGTCCCATCTTCTCAAGGTGGGCTTCAATCTTTTGTTGGCTCAATAGCTTCGTCAGTGGATCAACTATGTTGTTCGCGATGTCAACTCTCTTCACCTCAACATATTCTTTTTTGAGGTAATCGTGGATTAGATGAAATCGCCACTCGATGTACTTGAATTTCTGGTGAGACCTCAGCTCCTTAGCTAGGGCTATGATGCCGTTGTTGTTGCAGTAAAGAGGGATGACATCTGATGGCATCACTCCAAGTTCTGCAACAAACTTTTTGAACCAAAATGCCTCCTTCGTAATCTCCGATATGGCGATGTATTTTGCTTCCATGGTGGAGTCTGCTATCACAGTCTGCTTGAAACTCTTTCAGCTGATAGCACCATCATTGCATAAAAAAATACTTTTCGATATCGACTTTCGATCATCGATATCAAACATGAAGTCTGAATCAGTATACCCCTGCACTTTCAGTTCTCCATTCTCAAAGATCAGGAACATATCTCTAGTCCTTCTCAAGTATTTAAGGATACACTTCAAAGAAGTCCAGTGTTCTTCTCCTGAATTCAACTGATATCTGCTTGTGATACAAAGCATGACGTAAATGAGGCTCTCTATAGCTAAAGCATAAGGGATCTTGCTCATGCGTTCAATTTCCTTCGATGTATTGGGACACATCTTTTTGGAGAGAGGAATGCTATATCTGAAGAGTACAAGACCCCTCTTGGAGTTTCTCCATGCTGAACTTTTTCAGCACTTCCTCAATGTACATATTCTGTGATAGTCTTAGCATCCTCCTAGATCTATCTCTATAGACCTTTATCTTCAAAACGAAGGATGCCTCTCCTAGGTCTTTCATAGAAAACTCTTTAGACAACTACACCTTGATCGAGGTCAACATGGAAATATCATTCCTAATCAGAAGAATGTTATCTACGTATAATACGAAGAAAGTGATAGCGCTCCCACTGACCTTCTTGAATACACACGGCTTATCTTCGTTCTTGATGAAACCAAACGATTTGATTACATCATTGAATCGAGTATTCCAGCTCCGAGATGCTTGCTTTAGTCCATAAATAAATCTTTATAGTTTGCAAACCTTGTGATCACCATCACTGAAAGTGAAACCTAGCGGTTATTTTATATAGATATCTTTATCAAAATATCCATTCAGAAAAGTCGTTTTTACATCCATTTGCTACATTTCGTAATCGAAATATGCTGCAACAGCAAGCAATGTGCGGATGGATTTAAGCATGGTTACAAACAAGAAGGTTTTCTGATAGTCAATGCCTTTGCACTAACTATACCTTTTCGCCACGAGCCTAGCTTTAAAGGTCTCTACCTTTCCATCTGCACCTATCTTTCTCTTAAAGATCCATTTACACCCAATAGGTATGATACCTTCAGGTAGATCTACCAAGGTCCAGACTTGATTTGAGTGCATTGAGTCAATTTCTGACTTCATTGCCTCTAATCACTTCTCGAAGTCGATATCTGATATTGCCTCATTATAGGTCTTGGGGTCATCTCCATGCATCCCATTTTCTATGAAGAATATTTTCTCTACATCCTCTGAGATAATACCTAAGTACCTCTTAGGAGGATGAAAAATCCTACTAGACTTACGAGATAGAGGAAGTGTGTGGATTGGCTCAGATTGAACTGGTTCCTCAAGTTCCAAGGCTTGCTGCTCTTTGGAGACTTTGTCCTCGAGTTTAATCTGTCTTTCCATGCCTCCATCTTGAATAAACTATTTTTCAAGAAATACTGCATGTCGATTCACAATCACATTGTGGTCTTCCAAAAGATAGAAATAATATCCTAATGACTCTTTAGGATATCCAATAAAATGAGTCCTAAAGGATCTAGATTCTAACTTGTCTGTCTGTTGTCATTTAATATGAGCCGGACAACTCCAAATCTTGGGATGACTCAGACTCGATTTTTTACCATGCCATATCTCATATGGTGTGGTAGGAACGATTTTAGATGGAATCTTATTCAGTATGTATATGGTAGTCAAAGTATAATATCTCAAAAAAATCAGAAAGATTTATGAAACTCATCATGGAACGGACCATATCTAATAAGGTCCGATTTCTCCGTTCTAAAATCCCATTGAGTTAAGGTATTCCAGGCAAAGTCCACTGTGAGATAATTTCATATTTCTTTAGATATTTAAGTAATTTTTCACTAAGGTACTCACCTCTTCGATCTGATCGAAGAGCCTTAAGGGGCTTTTCGATTTCTTTTTCCACTTCATGTCTAAATTTTTTGAATTTTTCAAAGGCTTTAGACTTGTGATGCATAAGATACACATCCAAATCGTGAAAAATCATTGGTAAAGATAATGAAGTAGACAAAATCTCCTTTCATCGGTACATCGAATGGGCTGCAAACATCAGAATGCACCAGAGCAAGAAACTCTGTAGTTCTTTTCCCATATCCCACAACAGGTAGCTTGATCATTTTGCCTTGAAGGCATGATTCATAGATCGGATATGACTCAAAAGTCAATAGACTCAATAGTCCGATTTTCTTCAATTTGTTAATCCTATCTTCTGCAATGTGACCTAGTCTTAGGTGCCACAAGTATTTTTCATTCACATTATCTCTAGGACGTTTGGAACCTATAGCATTCATATTTTGCTCGACAGAGTGAATAGAAACATCAATATATAATTGAAAAAGATCATTAAAAAAGAAACCATTTCCAACTTTATTATTTCTCAAATAAATAGTACAATGATCCTTAAAGAAATTTATCATAAAGTCTTCCTGCCTGTGTTAAACAAGATACAGAAATCAGATTTTTGCTCGCGACAGGTACAAAGTAACAGTTTCTTAAAATCAAAATATTTTTCGATGGTAATCACAGAGAATAGGTTTCCATAGCCACAGCAACAACTTTTGCTTCATTCCCAATGCGTAGGATCATTTCTCCATCCCTCAGCCTCCCGCTATCCTCAAGATCCTGCAAAGAAGTGCATAAATGAGCATTAGATCTAGAGTCAAGTATCCAACTGGATGCAGAAGAAACTGTCAGGTTTGTTTCTATGATGAGCATACCTCCAGAAAGTCCATCTTTCTTGTTCTTCAAGGTCGTTAGGTAAGTTGGACAGTTCCGCTTTCAATGGCCATCTTTATCGGTGGAAATACTTTTTCTTCTCAATAGCCTTTTTTTTTGGAACCTCCTTCTTGTTCTCCACTTTCTACTTCTTCATGAACTTTTTCTTCTTTCCAGTAGACTTTCTCTTAGAAGAAGTTTGCTCCACAGCAAGTATAGAACCCCTTGAACTCTTCAAGATACCCTTTGTTGTAACCAGTATATTGATCAACTCGTAAATGGTGCACTAGATTTTATTCATATGAAAGTTTACAATAAACTATCCATATAAATCAGTTAAGGACTACAGGATCAGATCAACCAGTGAGTCCTGATCCATGGACAATCCGAGCTTCTCAAGCTCCTCGAGGTCCTTGATCATTATCAGACATGATCGTGGATCAACTGCCCATCATGCATCTTCACCTTGAAGAGTTGCTTGGACACTTCGAAGCAAACTGTGCAGCTCTGCTCACCATACAACTCTTATAGGTGAGTCAGCATCTGCCTGACAGTAGTTATGTCCTCGTGTTGGCGTTGCAATTTGTTAGACATTGACACCAACACGTAGCACCTAACTTTGTTGTCATCATTCAACCACTTCTCATGAGACACTCTCTGATCAACAGTCGAACGGACTGGGAGAGGGGGAAGGTCCTGGTCAAGGACATAAGCCAATTTTTCAAAACTCAAAATAATTTTCAAGTTCCGAAGCCAATCCTTAAAATTTGATCCAATCAACCTATTAGTTTCTAGTATTCTGACTAGAAGATTTGAAGCAGATATTGTTCCTGCAGAGAGTCAAAATTTTTAATTAGATTTTATAATTGATTTAACTAATTTATTTTAGGAATCTCATTTTTAAACAAAATAGGACTCCCATTATTTTTTCGATTCTCCTTACTCCTTTGAAAAAGAAGTAAAGACCTCCACAATTAAGAGTCTTAAGCGGGTGCTGCGATCTCATCAATTGACTCACCACCTCACCTAATAGTTATTGATGTTAGGTCAATTAATAAGTGGACAACTCTTGTCCAGTATTTCTCCAAACATGTTGCAGCCAACTTTGGTCTCTAATTCATGAGTCTCACTGTATCCGAAATATTAGCCCACTATTTAGTTAAGTCAGACCCACCGTTTGCATGAAATGGATCCGTCATTGAGACTCACTGTATCCGAAATATTAAGCCCAACCCCATCTCCAATCTGCAGCATCTCATGTCTAATAGTCATGGTTGCGTCTTTTCAATGCAACTGAACCATCGTATCCAGTCGAGAATAATCAACCCCAAAAAAAGTCCGCACAATTACAACAGCGAAAGACTACAAGACTTAATATTTTATTAGAGAGATTTGGTTTAGGTCTCTTCCTTAATTAGTCATAATGGCTATGACTAACCTAGTGGCATGGGCTAGCTCGAGTTCAACAAGTTAATCTAATACAGAAACTAACCTCCCAAAATAGCCAGATAAGTTAAGATGTGTGGGGGTCCCCTCGTTGCTTTTCTTAGACACCAATATAGTTGGCCAGATCAGACAACGGAATCAATTAAAGAACCCACCATCTATGTACTTTTTTTAGATACCAAATTGATTGATTAAAATTAATCAGGTTAACCTATTGACCCGGGCTCGAATCACTCAGCCGAATTAGGTCTTAAATTGATCGATAACATATGACTGTTAATCGATCTAACCAAACTTACAACTATTAGGTTGGTCTGAAGTACTCTTGATCCAAATCTAGTTAACTCTTGAGTCGGTTCGATCAACCGCTCCCACTGGACCTAATTGAGCTACCTACATCCTTGACTCATGATTTATGAAATTGATTAAGATCTTGATTCACAATTTTAGATCTATTTAATTTCATCTTTCAATTTTTAATTAAGTTCATGGATCCTAATTAAATGTCCGAACAATTTAGACTAAAATTATATCATATACAAATTCTGTACACAGGACTGAGTCGACTCACTTTAGAATTGAGTCGACTCAATGAACTCAGTCAGCTCAGTTCAAAGACTGAGTCGACTAACTTGTGATAAATAGAAACCCTATTGACCTCGGTTTGAAAACTTAGTCGGCTCAGTTGGAACCTGAGCTGACCCACCAAGGTACTAGGTCGACACAAGAAGGACTGAGTCGACCCAGCAGGCATGCCAACAACAGATTTCAGCATTTTCTTACAATTCATGCATAACAAAAGTTTTAATTTAATAATTAAAATAATTTTAAAAACTAAATAACTTAATCATGCATCAAAACCTAAGCTTTTTGGATCTAGGATTTTGTAAGAAAATAAGTTTTTCCTTTTCACAGTTCTTCTTCATAGATGTATTCACATGGCACCCCTACATGCTATAAGAGCACCCCATCGAATAGGAAGAGAGGATCTTTAAACCCTACTTGCTCTTATGACCAAATGGTTTGATGGTACATTCATTCCAATTACTAGGCTACTCAGATAATAAATAAGATCTACGCATATATCATATATATCAAAAGAATCTAGTTTACAACATGCTGAATTTAAATCTAAAATAATTTTAGATCTAACTAAACATGCATTATTCAAATCTAATCGAAATATTTTCAGATCTGATCATTCTTTAGATCACATCTGAATCAGATCTGATCTAATTTAGATCTAAGATTCAAACAATCTGACTCTGATACCAGTTGAAGGATCGGATAGCGCACCAGAACGGTTCGGATCAAATGCAACAGAATTCAAAAATTTTTTATTCGATCCGACGTGCGAGATTTAGATCCAATTAGATAAAATCATAATAAATAGCATATTAAATAATAAAAATCAGCATGCATAAGAGATAAGAGGTGATCTCATCACCGTTGCACGGGTAGACGATCTCCACATTTGATGTCCGATAATCTTCGGCTGTGGAGCCGTGCAAGTGTCCGACCTCTACAAGTATTCACTCGGGCTTGATCTAGGATGCCTTCTCCTCTGCCAATCCACCTACTCCTAGGCAAAATTGCAAGCTCCTTGATCAGATTCAAATCTGATCATCGATAAGACTCCGATCAGTCCCTGATCGCAGTCTTTTCGACTCTTTGTATAGAACGATGGCGTTCGACACCTTGAACCCACCAGTTAGCTCGTCCAACACCCTTAGACGTGAAAAAAGGATGGATATCAGAGATAGAGGGAGGAGGCATGGAAAGGAGGAAGAGAGGCATGAAAAATGATCTATTGGCTGTAACCCATTTGGTCAATCAAAAAAAATCTCTTTTTATAGGAATCTGATCAGATCAGATGCCTTAAAATAGGACTCTCCTAGATCCGCCCCAATTTGATTTCTCTCTTGTTTTATTGCACAAAATCAATGAGAAATTTAGATTAGCATGGAGATAGGATAAGGTTGTTGTCGTCTCATTCCAATCCACCTCCGATTCAAATTCCAACGATTTTAAATTCGAAGTTGAATTCAAATCTGAATTTGAATTCAAAGGAGATTAAATTTCTTATCCTCATCTACTAGTAGACGAAGCTTATCCCTCTTTCTCCCTTATCTAATTTGGGTGACACACATATGGATCCAATCCATGTGGGTGCGCCCCATCGCTTGGCCGAACAGCATTGGGTGGCGCCAACATTTGGTGCCTCCATAAACCTAACCTAATTCAATCAAATTCGAACTTGGGTGAATCAACATTTGGAATCCAATTGAAGCTTGTACCAAATTGATTAAATCCTATCTAATAGGATCCAAAATTGAGGAGAAAATGGGTTTAACCATGTGTTAGCATGATTTTCTTAAATCCAAAGCTAAGACTCAATAACTCCTAACCCAATTAGACTATACTTAGTCTAATTGTGCGATCCAAGACCAAAACCCTTGTTTGTGTGATCCCATAGGTCTAATTCTATCTGGTAGTGAGATATGTTGTGATCTCTATCATCAACATCATCAAAACTCTTTTTGATGGATCGAAACTCTTTTCAATTCAACCAATTAGAATTATTGATCATCAAGATAATTCTAATTAGTCCCACAATCCACTAATGACATCTAGCAGTATGTAGTAGCAACCCAGCAGAACTGAAAGATGAACCTCTAGATGCAGTTATTGTGTGATTTAATTATTCTATCGTGAGTCCTGATAAAATCAAGGTCAAGATAAACTCGTCAAACTTCATATCTATCATATGATAGAATCAATCGATTTGAATCCGATATGAAACCCAATAAAAATTTTTTTCTTTCACACTGCCATGGCCATGGACTTTTGGACTTAATCTCATAATTTACATAGGACTGCTCCTCCTCTACTGAGGTCAATAGATATCATCTTGATACAATCCAATTCTTACAATGAACATACTGCAGCCAATATACACTTCAAGACTCCATATAGCTAGAAGATCGAGTTATGATGTAATCAAACTACAGCACCCTCAAGGTGAACTGTCGATGTACCTCAGGTCAGAGAATTAAACACAACCGCAGCTATGAACATGTCACTAACGAGAAGGTAGATATCCTTATGACTGTTCGTAAATAGTCACACTCAGTACCTTTGTTCTTAACAAGCACCTGTATATTCACTTCGATGTCTCCACACCATAGTTCAAGACTCATCTATCCGAAGGAAATGATCATACACCAATCTTCTGTATCGATCACTGTCTCCGTGATAATCCTATAATTGAGAGCAATTTATGAGTTAACTAAGATTAGCACATGTCTTAAATTCTCAACTCTTTGAAAATATATGTTATCTTATCCATTAACCCAATGGACGATTTATAGATACTATTAAATACAATGTGAATGAAAATAATCCAATTTTATTAATATCAAAATCAAATTTTAAATTATCCTAAAAGTGTTTTACAAGTATCAGCCAATCTGATTCTAAGACATACATCTAATAATAGTTTGTCTAGTATCGATGCGAACCAGATAGTTCACACCTATTCAGGCATGCATATCATTCGCTCCTGTGAGTCCAATAATTAAGGATGCTGAGAGACCCACGTGAGCTCTCAAGACCTTCTAAATATATAAAAACTAAAAATAATACATATCTAGCCATTTTCATGGATTTTAACTAGGATTTTTGCTGAAATTAGGTAATGACGCTCTCCTCTCTTCTTTTATGTACTTTTTTTATTTGAGGCCAAAAATTAGCCATAAATTAGAAAAATAAGGGAAGAACATGTTAAATTTTTCATACATTGGTGTTATTTTATGATATATTATAAATCTAAGAAAGATCTACAAGATGACACCAAGATCTTATATTTTCATTCAATTTGTATTTTTAATTAAAAAATTATTTTATTTTTAACATTAAAAGTAATAAAATTCAAAGAAGTCACTAATCAGAAATATGTTTTGAAGTATGAAATCCATCTCCATAAAAGTTCTCTGCCATTTATACAAGTTTGAGCATAATCACATGAATAATGGTATAGGCCTAAATTTAAATAAATTTAAAATATAAGTGGCTTTTCATATATGCCCACAAGCTGAGAAAAATATATGCAGCATTTATGGTAGGTTGCTATATTAATTTAAGCTTAAATTTAATTTTTTAAATTATTTACTTTTGATAGTTATTTTTAAATATGTGTAAGTATTTCAGAAGTAACATATGTATATATTTTAGAAGTTTTTTGAAGTAGAAAACATATTTTTTATAATATATTAGAATTTTACTATTTTCTAAAAAAATAATTAAATAACTATGAGCTAAGATAACAGTAGAAGCATCCTTGTTATGGTTCCATGTTTTTTGCATTTAAATAAAATTTAGAATATTATAAAAAATCAATGTAGAAGTATTTTTGTAAACTAATTTGATGACCTCTCTCAAACACTACCACCTGCAGCATGTATAGAAACTATCTCTGCAACAATCTTATGGTGGCCTGACAAGCTTACAAGAGTGGAGGGCTATGTAGGTAAAGAATTAGATTAAGCCTAATGTATACAAAGGCGATCTTGACATCTACAAGAGATTAGGGGTGTAAATGGACCGGATTGAATTAGATTATACCTAAATCCAACTTCAATCCCAAATATTTTGGACTTGAAAATTTGGCTCCAAAATCGAACCAAATATTCTATTAGTCCGATTCAATCTAGTCCGAAAAATTTGAATTGGATTGGACTGGATTTTTGGACTTTTATATATATTAGACTGCAATTTTGATCATAATTTAAAAGTAAGTTATATAAATTCGAAACATTTATTACTTATAGGTACTCTATAATATCGCCATACATCTAACAACTAATATTATAATAGCAATGGATAAGAAATAAAAAATATAAATTTCAATACCAAGGGCCTCAACAAGTCGTGCTATAATAGTATAATGTCAAAAATATAAGTTCTAGATTTTCAAGAAAAACTATATCGCCAAAATATAATAAGTTCAATAACATTAAAAAGAAACTAAACTTAAAACACACTACATTTTATATAGACACACACACACACACACACACACACACATATATATATATATATATGCATGTAAAATCCAAAAGTCCAAACTAGAAGAATGGATTGGATTTGGTTTGGATCCATAGTTTGGACTTTGGATTGGATTTGAATTTTATAACATTAAATCCAAATCTAAGTCCAAAGTCCAAAATTTTTAAAAATTGACTCCAAATCCAAAACCAAAGTCCAAAAATCCGATCCAATGCTTTAGTTCGGTAGGGATCGGTTTGGGTTTTGGATTTTCTTCAATCCACTCACACCTCTACAAGAGACATCACTACTCTATAAGATTTTAGATGCTGATATATATTTAAATTAATTTTACATTAATTTTTTTATGAATATACTAATTTATGTACTTTAATTATATTTATCAATTAAAATTATAGTCATTTTATAAATAAGAAGTATGAAAAATGAAATACACATGAAAGATCATCAAAACACCTCAAAAAATATTAAATTAATATTCAAATCCCTCAAAAACTTCATAAAACATCATTAAATACTTAATTTCAAATCACTCAAAAACTTCATAAAGCATCATTAAGCGTCAAAAAAAATTTAAAAAAAATACATGCTGGCGAATGCCTAACCATACCGAGTGTTGGTATGGCACCAAATTAGTACCATACTGTACTAATAGTTGACCGGTGCAGATCCTAGTACCAATTCAGATTCTAGTACCAATTCAGCCTACTTTAGTTGATGCCAGATAATGTATAGAACTCAAACAACATCGTGTCTGCAATATAGTGGAAGCAATTAATGAAAAGATTATGAGGAACAATCAACCATGGCTGAAAAGAAGGTACTAACTTGTATTGACAAATTCATCACTGAACCAGTTTCATATAATCCAATATCAAGAACTCCAAAATTTGAATCCTACTTCTAACCAGAAATAAATATAGGACAAATAATACTGAAAGCACACAAAACAAGCGAGCGAGAGATGTTTAATGTTAATTGAAGTTTAATGCATTAAAAACATCAAAAACCTTTTTACGCATGATTTGATAATGATAAAATACCATAAAACATGGGATAGTTATAACCGGTTGTTTGTGTTTGCATTTTTTTAATCAGGCACCAGTTGGTAACCCTTTTTGCCCTGTTGAATAATTATCGAAGATTCAGAAAGTTAAGCCTAAGCTAGTATGTAGAGACTAACTGAGTTGTGGCCTTGATACCTCATTGAGGAATATTCTGCCAGCTTAGCATAGGCCATATTGTCATGTTGTTTTCTTTGAATGCAAAGTTAGGTATGAGGTAACCAACCCAATTTCATTAAATTAATGAAATGCAAAAAGATATAAGAGACAACTCCAAGCTCATAAAAGGCAAAGGGCAGCAGGAAAAAATGCATTGTATTAGAGAAAAGGCCCTTGAAGTTTCCTTGAAAAAAAAAAATCTATAGCTTGATGATATAATATAGCAAAAAGAAAGTCCATCTTCTCCTACATAACAAAATGATGCTTCTCCTACCGAGAAAAATCTTTAGGACATTGGTTACTTTTGCTAAATGCATGTCTGAAAGCTAGTTCTTCTATCTCATCTTCATTGCTAATTAAATTCTACCATTTAACAAGACAAATATGTCAAAAGGTGGTGTTTTAGGTCCAATAAATCAAGAGAGATGATTTGGAAGCAACAAATTGCTAAAACCTAAAGACTCCAAAATTCAAAAATTTAGACTTGCAAACTCCATAGGATGGTAAAACAAACAACAGGAAAAAAGAAAAAAAAGAGGTAGCAATTAAGTTGGGCTAACAGACCTAGTTATAAAAAAGTCAACAAACAACAATCATATCTGAATCCATTGACAACCATTGCACCAGAAACCTAAATCAGTTTTAATTCAATAAAACAAACTTCCATTGATCGATCAAGGTGAACATATCTTATGACTATAGGAGTCATAGCACTTGTCATTTTAGGAAACTCTCGAGTGGTCTTTGTTACATATATGTCCACAAACAAATGCATCTATCCATTATGTACATGTAAATGAGGAGAACAAAATTCATCAAGTAAGGTTACCAAATTCATTTCTTCAATTTACATAGTATTTGACAAGAACAAGAATAGAGAGATGGTTTGGGATGCCAAAATTGCCTCCCCCCTTTTGGATCAGAGAGTCTCTTTATATAGATATTTAATAGAAAAAAATATAGTAATACAGCCTATACCAACAACTATACAAAACAGGATAATCAATAATATATTATAGCACCAAAGATAGTAATACAAACTATAAAAATACAGCCTATATTTAGATCCCTGCTAATAAGGTATTCTTAGATTTTGCATATATATTTAGATCCCTGCTGATAAGGTATTCTTGGATTGTGCTATATTTAGATCTTGCTAAATGCTATCCCTGCTGATAAGGTATTCTTGGATTTTGCATATATATTTAGATCTCTGCTGATAAGGTATTATTAGATTGTGCTATATTTAGATTCTTGCTGATTGCTAAATATGTTCCTATTAATACTCCCCCTCTAATTGATGCTAGGGAATCTTGCAGCATCAATTTGCTACTGATAAACTTATGTCGATCAAAAGAGAAAGCCTTCGTAAAAATATCAGCGATCTGATCTTTGGAGGGCAAGTAGAGAAGAGTAATAATTTTTCTCTCAAGAACATCACGAATGTAATGACAATCAATTTCAATATATTTTGTGCGTTCATGTAAGATTGGATTCTCAGCAATTCGAATGGCACTAGTATTGTCAGCATATAGGAGAGTGGGTTCATTACATGGGAAACCCAATTCCAAGAGTAATCCTCTCAACCAGGTGACTTCAGAACATGCAGCAGACATTGCGCGATATTCAGCTTCAGTTGATGACTTAGAAATCCGATGTTGCTTCTTGCATTTCCATGAAATCAAGCACCGTCCTAAAAAGACACACCAACCAGTAATAGATCTCCTAGTGTTGGGGTAAGCTCCCCAATCGGCATCAGCATATGCAGACAAGGAAAGAGAGGTTCCAGAAGAAAAGAACAGTCCTCGGTTAGGAGTACCCTTGAGGTAGCGGAGAATACGATGAACAGCAGCAAGATGTGTATGCTTAGGAGCAGTCATAAATTGACTCACATTATTGACAGCATAGGCAATGTCTGGACGAGTAAAACTGAGATAAATGAGGTTCCCAACAAGTTTGCGATAATAGGTAGGATCATCAAGTAGATTGCCAGCATCACTCCGAAGTTTGAGATTTACTTCCATAGGTGTGGCAACAGTGGGACTGTTTTGAAGCTGAGCAAGAAATATTAGATCATGCAAATATTTCTGTTGAGTCAAATGTATGCCTTTTTTGGTGCGATGGGCTTCAACACCTAAAAAGTAATTAAAATACCCAAGATCTTTCATCTGAAATGACCGATGCAGCATATCTTTGATGTGCTGTATTCCAAGAGTATCATCACCTGAGATTAATATATCATCAACATACACTACAATAAGAGTAAGACCATGAGGGGACCTTTGCAAGAAAAGGGATGAATTTTGTTTGCTCTGCTGAAATCCTGCCTTCTAAATGGTATGTCGCAGCTTAGTAAACCATGCCCGTGGTGCTTGTTTGAGCCCATAGAGTGATCTCCTCAATCGACAAATCAAGTCTTGTGATGGCAAAGGCAATCCTGGAGGAGATTTCATAAAAACTTCTTCATGTAGATCTCCATTCAAGAAAGCATTCTTGACGTCCATTTGAAATATAGACCAAGATTTTGATGCAGCTAATGCAACAAGAGTTCGAACAGTTGTCATTTTAACCACAGAGACAAAAGTGTCTTGATAATCAATTCCATATTCTTGACGATTCCCCAAAGCGACCAATCGAGCCTTGTAGCATTCAAAGGATCCATCGGATTTCATTTTGACAGTGTAAATCCATTTACATCCTATGAGCTTGATGCCTGAAGGACAGGAAATGAGATCTCATGTGTTGGTTTTGACCAAAGCATCTAACTCCTCTGCCATAGCCTGTTGCCAACACTCATGCTTCACAGCTTGAGAGTGTATTGGAGATAGAAATTGTGGACAAAGTGGAGAGAAAGGATGTTTTTGTGGAAGTGGATGGAAAGCCATAGCGATCAGGTGGGCGAGTGGGGTGAGTGGATCTCCTAATATTGGGAAGTGAAGGAAATTCAGAAATCGATGCAAGTTCAGGATTAGGGTCAATAGCAAGGTTAAGAGGTTCAGCTTGACCAACACCTGGTGCTGTGGGTGTATCCCTTCGCTTGTAGACCATCTTTTGTTTGAATTTGCTGGAGGAATCTGCCTCATGAGTTGTGTCAAATAAATGTATAATGGAGGAAGAGACTTGAGAAGATAATCATGGATGGTGAGAATAGAAAAAATATTTATCAAAGAATACGACATTTCGAGACACTCGAATATGTTGACTATAAGGATCATAACATCGGAACCCCTTTTGATTCACTGCATAACCCAAGAATACACGGCGAGCAGCTTGAGTAGAAATTTTATGACATTCAAGTGGAGGAAGGTGAACAAAACAAAGACAACCAAAAGGATGAAGACTTCTATAATTTGGTTGTTCTTTAAAAAGTTTAAAATAGAGACTGACATTCTCTAATTTTTTCGAGATCTAACGATTGATTAAAAATACAGCAGTCCTTACAGCCTCATCCCAAAATGTTGGAGGCACTACAGCATCAAGAAGCAGAGTGCGAGCAACATCAAGGATGTGTCTATGTTTTCTCTCAGCAACACCATTTTGCTGAGTATAGGGGCAAGATCATTGAGAGATTATTCCTTTGTCTTGAAGAAATAATTGAAACTGATTTGATATATACTCTTCCCCTGAATCTGATCATAGGGTCTGTATACGTTTGTCAAAATGAGTTTCAACCATCGACACAAAGGCTTTGAAACAAGACAACACATCAGATTTTGCACGCAAGAAGTAGATCCAAGTGAACCTACTAAAGTCATCGATGAATGTGACAAAATATTTATAACCCGAAGAGGATATAATTGGAGCCAAACCCTAGACATCAGAATGTATAAGTTCAAAGGATGATTGCGATACATGATTGCTCAAAGAAAATGGAAGAGTTTTGCTTTTCCCTTGACAACAACTAAAACAAGGATATTGCTTTGGAATTTAGATTTATTATGAATCAAACCTTTCTTGAACATTAACAACAATTTATTTGAATTTGGATGTCCTAATCTACGATGCCAAAGTAGACATTTATTCAACACAACTTCATGAGATGCAGACAAACCAGAGGGTTGCGGGAATATGTGATCCACAGTGAAAAGACGCCTATACTTACTCCCTTTCCCGATCACTGTCTCTGAGTTCAGGTCTTGAATAATGCAGCCAAAAGGAGAGAAGGTTACATTGCAATGATTGTCTACAAGCTGTCCAACTGAAAGAAGATTAGTGGACAATTGTGGAACAAGATAAACATCAGAAACATTAAAGTTTTTGGATTGAATTCTACCCATTGCCATAATAGGCAAATTTTTTCCATCAGCAATATGAACTTTAGATGGACCTTGGTAAGGAGATATTGAACAAAGGATTTGGGAAGAGAATGTCATATGATTGGAGGCTCCAGAATCTAACAACCAGGGCCTAGAAGTATTTTTATCTGAAATTCCCATAGCAGACAAGGCAAACTGAATCATAGCTTGAATTGATTCAGTAGTGATTGAGTGATTACCAGCAGGTGTGGCAAGAGAAGATTCTTCAGCTAAACCAACTGTGGTGTGGTATGTCTTTCCTCTGTTCTGAGGTCTTCGCCTACATTCAGTCAAGATGTGGCCTCCCTTCCTACAATACCTGCAGATTTTTTTTTTACAATCTCGAGCAATGTGTCCATATTTTTGGCATGAATAACATTGTAACTGCTGGATATCTTTAGCTCTAGGTTGCTCCCTAGAAAGAAAGACAAGATCTGAATTATTTACAGCCTTAGAATTATTGGCAATTCCTTGTGAGAGAAGCCGTTGTTCTTCACGAAGAACCTCCTGAAAGCACTCATCTAGATCAGGTACAGATTTTCGATTCATCAAAGTCCCTCTAACAGTCTCAAAATCATATCTTAACTTCATAAGGAAATGATCTCTCATATTTTTGGCTTGCAAAGTTTAAATTATCACCAAAGCTTCCGTAGGAACAGTTTCATATATGATAGAGTTGTATTCCAACCACAAGTTCATAAAACCAGAATAGTATTCCTGAACAGTCTTTGTCCCCTGAGTATATTCACCAATCTCAATCCCAATATTGTATTTCCTAGAATCATTGTCTTGATATAACTTTTTTAAAAAACTCCACATGCTTGAAGCAGTGGTGTATGCCCGTAGATTTATTCCAATTTAAGGTTCAACAGAACTCACAATCCAACTTATCACTTTTGCATTATTTTTTTGCCATTGTTTTACTTCTTTTTCATTTCCTTTATCTTCCCTAAGCTGGTCTTCACTTCCATCAACAAAACTCCGAAGTTCTTGACCCATAATGAAACATCTTAAATGAAACTCCCATAAAAATAGTTTTTTCCATTAAAACATACAGGAATTATAGCAGTTTTGGTGTTGGTATCCATCAGGAACAAAGATTTCGAAAGCTAGAGAGATCAAAACAGAAATATGCAACGAACCTGACAAAAGTTTCTCAAAAAAATACCAGACTTCAGATTCCCACGATCTCAAGATGCTGCAGAAGAATCCTTGAATGAGGGCAGCGGACTCCAGAAAGCCCTTTAGATGAGGACGGTAGTTTTAGAAGCCCTTTGCTCTGATACCATGACAAGAACAAGAATAGAGAGATGGTTTGGGATGCCAAAATTGTCTCTCCCCTTTTGGATCAGAGAGTCTCTTTATACAGATCTTTAATTGAAAAAAATATAGTAATACAGCCTATACCAACAACTATACAAAACAAGATAATCAATAATATATTACAGCCCCAAAGATAGTAATACAAACTATAAAAATACAGCCTATTTTTAGATCCCTGCTGATAAGGTATTTTTGGATTTTGCATATATATTTAGATCCCTGCTGATAAGGTATTCTTGGATTGTGCTATATTTAGATTCTTGTTGATTGCTATCCCTGCTGATAAGGTATTTTTGGATTTTGCATATATATTTAGATCCCTGCTGATAAGGTATTCTTGGATTGTGCTATATTTAGATTCTTGCTGATTGCTAAATATATTCCTACTGATAGTATTTAGTTAAAAAATAGTGGCGTAGCAAAAGAATATTACAGTATCACATATTCACAACTTCCAATTGTCATTTTTTCATAATAGATTTCGCACCATGTATACCTACTTATGCAAAAGGAAATGACTATGATATAAGCCATAATCTTCTTTGACAGCTTGTGGTTCTGTTAGGATGAAATATCATCTTGGATTAAAATGAAGGCAGTGAACATGGTTTTTCATAATCAGCACAAAGGTTAATGTGCAACACAAACTATCTATTGGGGCTTGATCAGACCACACCAAGGAATTTTTTTTCTTTGGATTGTGCATGTGTCTGTCAGAGAAAGAAGACCAATTGGGCCAAAAGATAACATATAGAATGCAATTTCATAGGATTAATAATTAAGATATGCTTCAGAAAAAATTGATAGCAAACAGACCCAGCAGAAGCCATTCTTCGCAATTTGTCTCTACCATGCATAACCATAATCAACTGACATGTTCAACATGTTTAATATCAATTGTGCTGAACTAGCAATTATACAATAGTACGTTATTTGATCTATGCATGTCTAAACATGAAGAGATAGTTCTGGTTATATTTTCTGGATTAAAATGCCAGAAGAATATGAGGAAGTGCATGCAGCCATGCACATAAGATGGTTGTAGGGGAAGCAAGGGTGTTAAGCCGAAGAAAAATGAAATTGAAATACTTGAGTACGTGCCATCATCAAGAAAGATTGAAACTCAGGAGCTCCAATTAAGATTCCATGATAATGTGAAACAAAAGCCCAAAGCAGCCATTGCTGTGACAGCAACTCAGTTTTGTTAAACATGGTTCCACACAGGAGAGTTCGACCCGAGGAAACCCCTATGGAAGTTAGAAGAAGAATCTATGACAGTTCATGCTAAGGATCTGCATGGATGCCTGGCTATGATATTGACCAGATATCCTGCATGTGGTCTAGTGATACAACTCAGATGGTACACTGGTGTGGATATCAACATAATATTATTTGGGTTGGATGCAGGCGCTTCTTTGACAGGTCTGTACAAGGTACCATCAAATATAATTTACTCGAGATTTACAGCATATCCCAAAAATCTAAAAACTGTACGGTTGATAACCTCGCTAAATCATTCCTCTTCTCCTCATCTCCTCTCAATTTTCATCACCTAAATCAAATTATTCACCTTCTATTTCTCACCCATAGGATATAGTAACCAGGCCCAGACCACGGATTAAATTAACAAATAAAGAGTTCTCAACACAAAAAAATATTGCTAAAAATCATTGATGCCATTAAAATATGGGAAAAGAGAATATGAATGACTTATGTTTATTCTTTGTATCTTGTATTCAAGTTATATCAATACGTACATCAATATATAGCCTAATAATATGGCTAGTAAGGAAAGTGCATCAAGATTAATAAAGAAATATCAATCATATTTGGACTAGTATAGTAACAAGATAGTAAATATGCTTAATATCCCCTCTCAAACTCAAGATGGTAAAGTAGAACACAACTTGAGTTTGAAATCTAGATTACGAAAGCATCTACATGGATGTACTTTGATGAAAAATATCAGCAATCTGATCAACTGAGATGACACAAAATACCAGATTTAGATAGAGCCCATTTTGTTAGACCATTGAGATCATTGATAGACAAGTTACTGATTGAGGTGGAAGGTGTGGAAGAAGAGTTATCAGCACAGAAAACTTCATCATCAGCAGTAATAGAATGAGAAGTAGGTTGCAACTGATTGCCAGATTTAGATTGAGAACCTATGGATCGACTAGGTTAGATTGCTTATCTGGACGTTGTGGGTAGTCATCTAGATGGTGGTCAGTCTTATAAGAAATTTTAATTCTCTCTTCAGATGGTTGAGCATAGAGTGACCAAACTTATGACAATACTTACTGTCTATCTAATCTACAATAACTTGAGAAGTGTGGCAAGAATAGCCTCAGTGTGATAAGATGTTAGTAATCCAAGTCCTGTTCCCTAGGAGATAAATTTTGACACAATAAATTCAAGAGATGGCAAGATACCATGACAAAGAGGTGGTGCTCTTGCTGGTTTAAAATAATTTCTAAGGAATCGTTTGATTCACAGGAATCACAAGGGGGAAAGTGATTCCGGGAAATTAGAGGAGAGTCCTCTTGTTTGATTAAAGCTTTAAGAGGAAAGAGAATGGATAGGAAATAAAAATCAATGGGGGAGATAGATTTTGGAACTTCCCACGTGATGGGAATTGATGGCCCTTTTTTCCAAAAATATCCTTTTAAGTTTCATGGTTGAAATTTTACAAAATGACAATAGATTGTTAAGATGAATACCGAATAATAATATATTTATATTAATAAAAAATATAATATTTATAATATATTAATATTATTTTAATATGCATATTAATATGATATTTTTATTGATACTAATATAATATTTATATTAATATTATATTAACATAATATTCATACATATATATTAGTACTATATTAATATAATAAATTATTATATTGTATTTATATGGTATTTATATTAATGTAAAATAATATTATTATTTGTATAAAGTTTAGCAATAAAAAGATATGGTTTTACATTTATTAAGAGTATAATAAATATTTTATATAATTTTTTTTTAAAAAATAGATATTCAATCAAACATAAACCACTCTATAATAAGTCATATTTTCATAGTCAATCAAATATATGTCAAAATCATATTCTCAGACATCATATTTCTAGAAAGTAACTTCTCAGGAATAACATTTTTTTGGAAGAAAAGTTCTTTCTGCAAACCAAATAAGTTTTGAGATCACAAGAAACTACACTAATTGTATATGATTTTAATGAAAAGCAATTTTTTCAGTATCACTATCATGATCCTACTAAGGCTCAAACTAAGTCAACTAATCCCATATAGCATGCATCTGAGAAACAAAATCATGGATAGACGGCCTAGGTTCTTGTTTCCTACAATGTAGGTCAAGCAGCAGCAGTTACCAATAGGTGATATCTGTAACGGAACACCGTTTGGCCAAGAAATCTCAGACCTCCTTGGCTGCTCCAAATCGATCAAACTGAAAGCAAATGGAAGGCACCAAAATATTCTTGGACCATGCAATGATCTGGCGATTTTTACCATCCCAGTCCTCAAACCAATTATAAAATTCTTCTTCATCCTCATCCAATTTTTGAATAGGTTGATGGATGTCTCTAATAACAAAACGCCAAAGTTTGTTCTCTTTTTGAGAAATTAGACGCCCAAGAAATGTAGTTGGATCCATTCAAAATAGTAGAAAGAGGCAGCAAGACATCAAACTTATTCATAACTGCAAGTATGTTATGATGAACTGGTGAAATATAAATGAAGTAAATGCAAAAAAAAAAAAAATCAATTGTAGAGGTAAAATTTGGGCAAACAGAGGCCAAAAAATCAACATTAATTGCACGGCGTCTGGTACATGAGAAAATCAAATACCGAATAGATCTCTGTGGAGGAGATGAGGAGGGAAATGAGAAGGTAACAATCCTTAAGGTCTCTCACTTCCGATACTTGGAACACAGGAATCTAGGATTAGGGTTTAGGATCGCTTTCTTTGGGGAGACGAGGAGGAGGGAAGAGTATTTTTGCTTTCAGCACGAACGTCTTGGTTGGGAGTTTGAGAAAGGAAAGAAAAGAAAAGAAAAAATAAGGAGAAAAAAGAAAGTAAAAAAAGTAAGTATATTTTTTTTTTCTCGATAGTTAAAGAAAATAAAAATAAAAATAAAAAAATATTATATTTTTTATTATTATATTTTTGAAAGAAATTTAATAAATTTAAAAAAATATAAAAAAAAGTTTATCTTATAATTTTTTTATTTTTTTATTTTTATTAATATTTTTTTATTCATAAGAGTTCAATCAGATGGAAGATTTAAATGAAGATTTGAAATAAATTTTAAATTTGTAAGATAATATTAATTTTAATTTTTATTATGAAAGGAATAAGATGAGAATTAAAAAATATTAATTAATTCTTAATTTTTTTCTCTCAATTCCCTTTAATTTTAAAAAAATTATAAATAAAAAAAATTATATTTTTCTTATTTTTTTAATTTATAAACAAATTTTCAACCAAAAAAAATTAAATTCTTTCTCTTCCATGTCTCTCTTTTCTCTCCTACCCTTTTCTCCCAACGAAGGCGTGAGCGTCGAAATCGAATGGCTTCGATCGAGATCTTGAAGGGCGATGTTGGGGGGACTAGAATCGCAGTGGGAGATCGGGTTGGGAGCCACGGCAGAGATCTTGGAGGACAAGTGCGAGAGAACATGGAATGCTCGAAGCAGGGGATGGAAGTGACGTTACTGAGGCAGAAGATCCCTGTGTTGACCTCCAATAATCTCTTGACGTGACAACTCATCTGGTGCATGCCATACGGACGCAGGGAACCACACGGCATGGACCCAGCATTTTTATTTTTATTTTTTTATTTTTGAATTTTTAACGTTATGAGCCTCAAGGCAAAAGAAGACAAAGCGTGCGCTTCTCTCACCCCTTCTTCCAAGCGGAATTATTAGATGGGCGAAATCCATCATGGATACTGTTGCGGTCAATCGCCTCATCGCTCGATCGCCGGGAAACGTGCACCTGCAAAAGGAAGTCCGCACTGACTGGAGGCGGTTCCGGCGGGGATCCTCCGACGGTCAAGTCAGAGAGGTGACTGGACAACAGTGAAATGCAGACAGAGAGCTCTGAGAAAGAGAGAGGAAGAGAGAGAGGGAGGAGCGAGCCTGCGTATGTGAGAGAGACGGACGGATCGACCCTTTGCACTGTTGCCTTCCCCGGTATATATAGTGGAGCACGGTATGGCGCCGTCATTAATGGCGCGGACAAGTGAGGAACTGTCAACTCACTGTAGGCTGTCAGAACCGCCGTGAAAACGTCATGTCGCCGTGTATCCGTCTAATCACCAGGGTTGACCCGGCTCTCGGTGGGACAATGCCCCTAGGTAACTGTGCCGCACGTCCGTGTCAGAGCTGACAGCGTCTGGCGGCCGTACGGTGGTTGGTGGAGTCGGCCGACCCAAGGTCGGTGGCCAGCAGAGTGGCGTCGGACTCCTCCATCGGTCGGCGAGCTTCGTGTGGGTTGGCTACCGGACCTCTGGGTTTAGTCGGTCGGGAATGGACCGTGGAATGGCCGCAGTTAGCCGCTGATGGCGTCTGTCGGCCTGTCGCCCGACCTACGATCGGCCAGTCAGAGTCGTCCGTCGGGCCGTTGGTTAGTCGGTCGGGCTGCCAGACGGTCGGTCGGTCGGGCCGCCAGCCGGTCGGGCCCTCCGATAGTCGGTCGGTCGGTGGGTATCCCCCAACAGTTGCCCCCTTCCACTCCTAAGTCGGGTGGAGAGCTGGCCGATGCCTTCATTCGGGTAGCAAGACCGGGCGACTGGGAGTGGATTTGTCGCATGTGCAGATCCGACCGTACCGCCGGCTGATCCGTTGTCTGACACCTCACGAATCCCAAGTGATCCGAACGTCTAGTCGATGCCAGAAGTCGCGCCGGCGTCCGGTGTCAGACGCCGCGTCTTGTCGTCGTCAGTCGTCACGTCGGTGTCAGAAGATCGGGTGCCGGACGATACGGCGTCAGTCGATCGGATATTCGGCGCCGATCGCGGGTGAGGCGTCCCATCGGGAACGCGGACCGACGCGGGTGGCCGACTGCGGAGCCAACCCCCGCGCGCCGCGTGTCAAGGTGGTTGGCCGGCGCCCGCTCCGGCATTTAATGCGGGCGTCCCGGGATGAAGCGCGCCGAATCCTCAGCCAACCGGTGGGCGCCACGCGTCACGCATCTGGAGGACTTTGGTCGGCGCGGGAGCATCTCGGCCGTCGGTCGGCCCTATATATATAGGACCTCCCGGACCCTGACCCACATTTGCCATTTGCTGGGGAAACTCTGTCCGGGCGATTTCTCGGTCGTCGCGGGCAGAGCTCTTCTCTACTTCCGGAGGGTCCATCGGGTTCGTGGTCCTCCTTCCCCTTCTTGCTTTCTTCTCTTCTTTCTCTTCTTTCGGTTCCTGCACAATGACCAGGAAACCGACTCAGGGAGCTCGGTCGGGGAACCCGACCGACGACACCCGATCGGCTCCGGAAGATGAGGCCTCCTCGCTTTCGGGGCCGAACGTCGATCAGCTTCGGGAGCACTATCGCGTCCCGGAGCAGTTTCGGCTCTCTGCTCCAGGGGCCGGCGGTCGGGTCAACAACCCTCCGCCCGGCGACCTGGCGCTGTATGTTGAGGACCTTCGTGCGGGTCTTCGACTTCCGATTCCGGAGTTCGTCCGGAATCTGTTTGATTACTACGGACTCTGTCCGGCGCAACTGGCGCCGAACTCTGTCCGGCTAATCATTTCTTTCGCGCTGTTGTGTCAGCTCTTGCCGACCAACCCCCGCGTTTCCCTCTTCCAGGCCTTCTTTGTGCTCCGACCCCACCCTAAAGCCCGAGGGTGGTGGCTCTTCAACCCCCGGAAGGGTCTTGCCTTCATAACCGGTCTTCCATCGTCCATTCATGGATGGAAGAACCAGTTCTTCTTTGTCTCCTCTTCCTCCTCTTGGGGCTTTCCTTCTCGCTGGGGTGTACCCCGAACTAAGGCCAACGACAACAGTCGGGTCGACGTGGACGACCGGGAGGACTTCCACCGACTCAAAGACATGTCGGTCCCGAAGCAGAGGGAGCTTGTTACCGAGCAAGCTCTCTATGATGCCGGCCTGAGTCTGGTCCCCCGAATAGGTATCGCCCGATCCCCCAGCTTTTTTTTTTGTTCGGCTTTAGGGTAGTTTCGGTCCGGCCTTTGACATTGGTCGGTTTTGCAGGGACATCGCCGAGAATGAGGCCGACCGACGCCGAAATTCGTCAGTTTGCCGCCGCGAGGAAGAGGCCAGCGTCGGGGGCTGGCCCTTCGCGCCCTTCCAAGAGACCAGCCCCAGTCCCGCCGACCGTGGAGGCGTCGGCGACCGAGGGGTCGGAGCCGATCATAGCCCTCGCGGCTCCGACCGTCCGAGTCGAGGAGAGGCCGACCAAGGAAGTGGCCGAAGGAGTGTCGGCGGTTTCGCCGCCGCGGGTGGAGCCGGATGTCGTTCGGGAAGCCGAACATCGACCGGAGGCGTCCGCTGGCGCAACGGGGGGCGCCGGGTCGAACTCCAGCGTCCCATCGCTGCCAGCCCCGTCGGTCGGGGCAGCTGATCGGGGGAAAGCCCCGATGGAGCCCTCGAAGGAGGAGAGATCAATGCCCCCCAGCGCATACTACCCTGAGGGTGCGTCGGCCTTGGCCGACCACAACCTTGCGAGGAGGTTGTGCCAGGGGATCCTCCTTCCTACCGACGTTCGGTCGTTGCGGTCTCGGCAGGTGACCGAGATGCTGTCGCGGTTCTACCCGTCGATGGTGGAGGTAAGCTTCGCGTCACCTTTTTCCTTAGAAGAATTTTCGTTTGCCACATAATTCTGACAAAGCTTTTTCCCGTCGGCAGCTGATCTTCACCATGTCCGAGTTGGAGGCCGGATACCGAAGGTTCGGCGACGTTCGGGCAGCCTTCAAGGAAAGGTCGGCGGCGGCCGAGGCCGAAAGAATGATGCTGGTCGACCAACTGCAGGAGTCGGTCGACCGGGAGGCCAAGTTGACAGACGAGGTCTCCCGGCTTATGGCCGAACTGAAGTCGGCCAAGAAGGAGGCCAAGCACAAAGGTCGGGTCGTGCGTCGTCTTCGACGCGAACGGGACGGTGCCACCTCCGAACTCCAAGGGGAACGCGAGCAACTTCGGGCCAGCCTGGGGAAGCTCGCGGAAACCGAAGAGGATTTGTCCATCGCCCAAATCGACGCCGAAATTGCCAGGGCCGAGGCGGAGTTGGCGAGGGAGGAGCTGGCCCATACTGAGGATGAAGTACGGTCGGCGAGGGAGTCGGCCGATCGTGCGGTTGAGGACTTCCGGGCCTCCGACCGGTACAAGGAGGAGATGCTCGAGTCGGGCTTCGCCTCCTACCGGATCGGGTTTGAGGACGGTCGGGATGCCGTCCATGCCTTGTACCCGGAGGTGGACGTCAGCCGAGTCGCCCCGCTACTCGCCGAAGAGGAGGGAACCGAAGAGGAGGCCGACCATCTGTCGGGAGGCATCATCCCAACGGAGGAAGCCGTCCCGGAGCAGGAGCCGACCGAAGGTCCCTTGCCGACTGAAGGACATCCTTCTGCCGTTGACCCAGCGCCGCTCACGGTCGAGACGCCGATCCTTCCCGATCCTCCGTCGGTCGAAGAGATTAATCAGGACGAATGATCGGTCCAGCCGACCGTCTTCCTTTTGTCTCTTCTTGAAAATACATGTACTCGGGCTTCGGCCCGACTTTGTAATGTTTTTTGATCAATGAATGAAATTGTCTTCTCTTTTGCTTCTTGTTTGTAATGTTTCTTATCGCTGCAATGTCGAACCCTAGTTGCCAACTTAGAGAAGTCGCCAACTCGGGTAAGTCGGTAGGACTTAACCGGCTTGCACAGCTCCGAAGTAGCTTGCGTCCCGACTTTAGGTCGGTTTCCAATAATTGTAGTCGCCATTCGGGCGCATCTGTCAAGTAGGGAGCCGACCGAACCTAGTGAAGGTTCGGCGGCCGGACCTCCGTAGACGCACTTAGTCGATCATCATCCGGCGCAGTGTCGGGGGCATGATAGTAAGTCGGGTCCCCATGCTCTTGCGTCGAGTTTCGTGTCTTTTGACAGACGGTGGCAAGCCGAGTGTCGTTCAGCCGCCCGTAGGTCGGCCGGCGAGTAGTGGGTGCGACTAAGGTCGCGTCATATGATAGACGGTGGTAAGCCGAATATCCCTCGACCGGCCGTAGCCCGGTCGGAAGTCGCGGCAATAGCCGCGTGGGCTTTTAGCCTTTCTTCGATCGGGGCCCGATCGACCAGTCGACCGATGGATTCTGCCCGAAAATTCGACCGTAGAAGGAGTATGAACCCCCGTCATCGTAGATGCATCGGTCCGTGTAAGGGGCCGATGTGTCGTCGGTGCCAGGTCCGCGTCGATGCGTCGGGGCTGAGCGCCGATCAGTAGTCGAAGGGTTAGAACTCCGATTTTTCAAACTGAAATTGTATTCCAACGATTGAATTACAGAATTCACTGGTAATACAGCTTCAAGTTGTCGGCGTTCCAAGTCCGGGGAATGGGTTTCCCCTCAAGGGTCTCCAGTCGGTAGGCCCTCGGCCCGAAGGTGTCAGCAACCTTGTAGGGTCCTTCCCAGTTGGGAGCCAACTTCCCTTGGTCTAAGGGCTTCGACACCTCCGCCTTCCTCAAGACTAGGTCGCCAGGTTTAAAGAGCTTTGGTCTGACCTTGGCGTTGTAGTACCGGGCGACCCTCTGTCGGTAGGAGGCCATTCGAATTTGAGCCTCATCTCGCAGTTCGGGGAGAAGATCTAGGTCGGCCCTCCGGCTTTCGGAGTTATCCGGCTCGCGGTACTGCTCGACCCTTGAAGATGGCAGGCCAATCTTGAGCGGGATCATGGCTTCTGTCCCGTAGGCCAAACTGAACGGCGACTCTCCGGTTGGGACGCGGGGGGTCGTTCGGTGAGCCCACAGGACGGAGCCCAGCTCGTCGACCCAGAGGCCTTTGGCTTCATTCAGTCGGGTCTTGAGTCCATGGAGCAGGGTTCGATTCGTCACCTCAACCTCGCCGTTGGATTGTGGGTGCCCGACTGAAGTTAGTCGATGATGGATGTGGAACCTGGCGCAGAAGTCCTTGAAGTCTCGGTTGTCGAATTGCCGTCCGTTGTCGGTGATGATGGTGTGCGGCAATCCGAACCTGAAGATGATGGACTTTTGGACGAAGTCCTCCATCTTCCGCTCGGTGATCTGCGCCAAGGGCTCGGCCTCGACCCACTTCGTGAAGTAGTCGATGGCGACAACGATGAACTTCCTTTGGCCCGACGCCGGTGGGAAGGGGCCGAGAATATCGACTCCCCACTGAGCGAAGGGCCATGGAGCGACAATGGGAGTGATTTGGCTGGCCGGTTGGTGCTGAATATTGGCATACTTCTGACATGGCTCGCACCTTCGGACCAACTCTGCCGCATCCTTCCTCATGGTCGGCCAGTAGTAGCCCTGTCGTAAGACCTTGAAGGCTAAGGACTTGCCCCCCAAGTGATTCCCACAAATTCCTTCGTGAACCTCTCGGAGGGCGTAGTCAGCGTCGGTCGGTCCCAAGCACCTGAGCAGAGGGAGGGAGAACGACCTCTTGTAGAGTCGGTCGTCCATGATCACGTATTGCGACGCCGACCATCGGAGTCGCTTGGCCTCCGTGGGGTCTTCGGGACTGGTCCCGTCGGACAAGTACCGGACGATCGGGTCCATCCAACTTGGTTCGGACGTTAGCTGCTGCACTTCTTCGACCCGATCGATGCTCAGCTGCTGGAGGTTTTCGACAAACGTCCAACCCAAAGAATCATAGGCCGACGTTGCCAATCTGGAGAGAGCGTCGGCACGGGCGTTCTCCGTCCTGGGGATGTGGGAGATCTCGAAATGCCCGAAGCGGGCCACGAGATCCTTTACCTTCTGAAGATACTTGATCATGGTCGGATCTCGCGCCTCGAAGTCGCCCTTGACCTGCCCCACGATCAGTTGAGAGTCGGAGAATGCCCGGAGGCTGTCGACGCCCAGTTCCCTCGCCATCCTCAAGCCCGCGAGGAGTGCCTCGTATTCGGCTTGATTGTTGGAGGCCTTGAAGTCGAACCGGAGGGCGTACTCGGTGACTACCCCATCCGAATTCGTGAGCAGGAGCCCGGCCCCGCTTCCCTGAGCGTTGGAGGCTCCGTCGAGGTGAAGTACCCAGGTGGAGATCGGGTCTGGCTCAGAGACCGACTCTCGTCCCGGGCATTCGGCTCCCGACCTTCGGTCGGTCGTCGGGCATTCAGCGATGAAGTCGGCCAAGACCTGGGCCTTCAAGGCAGGCCTCGGTCGGTACTGAATGTCGAACTCGCTAAGCTTCATTGCCCACTTAGCGAGTCGTCCGGATGTGTCGGGTCGACGCAGTACGGCCCTCAGGGGCTGGTTGGTGAGTACCACGATGGCGTGGGCCTGGAAGTATGGTCGGAGCCATTGCACGGAGACGGTCAGGGCGAAAACCATCTTTTCCGTCTCCGAGTATCTGGCTTCGGCGCCGTGGAGGACCTTGCTGGTGTAGTAGATGGGCTGATGGGTTCGGCACTCGTTTTCCCGAACGAGCACCGAGCTGATCGCCTCAGAAGATGTGGCCAAGTAGAGATACAAGGTCTCCCCGATCTGCGGCTTTACGAGCAGCGGCGGGGAAGCCAGGTACCTTTTCAGGTCTTCAAAGGCCTGTTCGCACTCATCCGACCAAGAGAAACCGTTCGCCTGGCGCAGGGTCTTGAAGAACGGGAGGCACCTTTCAGCTGATCGGGAAATGAATCGGCTAAGAGCGACGATTCTTCCATTCAGTTGTTGGACCTCCTTCTTGGTGTTCGGATGACGCATGTCGAGGATCGCCTTTATCTTCTCAGGGTTGGCCTCGATCCCTCTCTGAGAAACGAGGAATCCGAGGAACTTCCCCGAGGTCACCCCGAAGGCGCATTTGGTCGGGTTGAGCTTCATTCGGTGTCGTCGAAGGGTGCGGAAGGTCTCCTCGAGATCCTGAACATGGTCTGGGATCTGCGTGCTCTTTACCAGCATGTCGTCCACGTATACCTCCATGTTACGCCCGATCTGGTCTTTGAAGACCTTATTGACGAGCCGCTGGTAGGTGGCGCCGGCATTCTTCAATCCAAAGGGCATCACCCGATAACAGTAGAGGCCCTTGGGGGTCACGAACGCGGTGTGCTCCTCGTCTTCAGGCGCCATCCGGATCTGATTGTACCCGGCGAAGGCGTCCATGAAGCTGAGCAGCCGAAATCCGGACGTCGCATCCACCAGCTGGTCGATCTTCGGGAGTGGAAAGCTATCCTTCGGGCACGCTCGGTTGAGGTCGGTATAGTCGATACAGATCCTCCACTTCCCGTTGGCTTTCTTGACCATGACGACATTGGCGAGCCAATCGGGATACGTGGATTCCCGAATGAAGCCTGCTTCGAGCAGCTTGTCCACTTCTTCGTCAATGGCCTTCTGCCTCTCTGGGGCGAAGGACCTTTTCTTCTGCCTCACCGGCTTCATTGTCGGGTCGATGTTGAGTCGGTGAGTAATTGTTTCTGGAGGGATGCCCGACATATCTGCTGCCGACCATGCGAATATGTCGGCGTTGGCCGTCAGCAACTCCGCCAGTCGGTGGCGTTCGGTGTCGGGCAATTGAGACCCGACCCAAACTTTTCTGTCGGGATTTTCTCCTATGGGGATCGCCTCGAGCTGCTCGGCCGGCGAACCCCGCTCTTCCTCCTCCCGTTGATCCAGTTTGTCGATTGTCAGGGGATCCTTTGTCTCGTCGCTTTGGGCGGAGATTTGGAAGCATCGTCGGGCGAGCTGTTGATCTCCGCGCATCTCCCCGACTCCGTTTTTGGTCGGGAATCGAACAAGGAGATGGTACGTCGAGACGATCGCCCTGAGGGCGTTCAATCCGGGTCGCCCGAGTATGGCGTTGTAGGCCGAAGGAACTTGGACGACCGCGAAAATGAGGGAGACCGTTCTTTGCCGTGGTTCGGTACCGACCGTCACGGGCAGGGTGATTTCTCCTTCTGTCGTGACGGTGTCTCCGGCAAAGCCGATCAAGGGCGTGGAGACCCTACTAAGTCGATCAGTCGGTAGTCGCATTCGGGAGAAGGTCGAGTAAAACAAAACATTTGTCGAACTTCCATTATCAACAAAAATTCATTTTACATCATAATTGGCTATTGTCGCCGACACAACAACAGCGTCGTCGTGGGGAGTCTGGATGCCCCGAACGTCGTCTTCCGAGAAGGTAATCACGTCGTCCGGGCGCGGCTTTTTCGTCGGCTCTCCTCCTGCAGACGTCCCCGGGCCCAGCCGCTTGGAGATCATGTTGATGACTCCAGCCGTCGGCTGGTTAGTCGGTGCCTCTTCAGTCGGCTGGGGCGTCGATCGGCAGTCGGTCGGGTCGGCGGACCCTTTCGAACTTGCCGAGATACCCTCGGCGGATGAGATTTTCGATCTCATCCTTCAACTGGATGATCGCTCGGTGTCGTGGCCGTGGCTCCGATGGAACCGGCAGTACTTCCGATGGTCGAGGCCCTTTGCCTTCAGAGCGGAGGCCGTCGCAGGTATTCTTCCCCTTCGATCTCCATCAAGATCTGCGCACGGGGAGCGGAGAGAGGAGTGTAGGAGTCATACCTGGGACGCACCGACCTCGGAGTCTGTCGGCGGGGTGATTTTTGGATATGTCGGGGTGGAGAAAGCCGACTATCGGCCGGGGGCCTGCTTGGTTCGGCGGGCTCCCGACCTTTTCTTCGCTTCTCCTTCGGACCCCTGGGCTCGGACCAGGCGTCGGTCGGACGCTCCTTCGTCCGCGCGCATATACTTGTATGCGCGCTCCAGTAGCTCAGCGTACGTTCGGGGAGGGTCTTGTCCAGAGAATAAGTAAATCAGAACGACCTCAGGCCCGCTTCATGGCTGAAACTGCCATGTCTTCGTTGAGGTCCCGGACCTCGAGCGTGGCCGCGTTGAATCGCGCCACGAAGTGTCGGAGCGTCTCGTTTTCCCCCTGCTTGAGGGAGAAAAGGCTATCCGACGTTCGCGGCGGCTTTCGGCTGGTGCTGAAATGGGCCACGAACGAGTGCTCGAGCTGCGCGAAGGAATGGATACTGCCCGATCGAAGATCGGAGTACCAAGTCCTGGCAGCCTTGCGAAGTGTGGCGGGGAAGCCGATGCAAAAAAGAGCGTCGGTTGCCCCTTGAATTGTCATGAGAGCTTTATAGCTCTCGAGGTGGTCGACTGGGTCGGTGGAGCCATCGTATGGCTCCACGTTCGGCATTTTGAACCGACTGGGAATCGGCTCATCGAGGACCAGTCGAGAGAGAGGCTGGGCGGTCTGGAAGTCGACGTCGTTCGAAGACTTCTGGCCGTCCATCTGCAGTTGGGCGAGCCAGCGGTCGATCTCCTCGAACCGTCGCTCGTAGTCGTCCGCTCGTCGATGCTGAGAGACCCCAGGAGTGGAGCCTCCGGAGGATTCTGAAAGAGAGGCCGACGGTGTGCGCGGCCGCTTTTCCTTCCTCGCCCTTTCCAACGGGGAAGGAGAGGGCCGTTGAGACCGTCGGTCGTCGCGCCGTGGTCGCCCCTCCTCCTCTCCGTGGGAGCGCTGTTGAGAGCGCTCGCTTGGAGGCGACAGGGGTCGGCGCGGCCGTCGGCGGCTGCTCCTGGAAGGCATAGGTCGGGCCACCGGTTGTTGCTGGAGGCTTTTGACTGCGTCGGTCAGTACGGTCATCTGCCGTACGATGGCCGCAATCTGGGCCTCCGTGGTCACTGCAGGATGCGAGAAGCTAGGCTCCGCCGTCGGTGGTGGTGGAGAGGCCTCTTCCCGGCGGGAAGAGCGCCTTGCCGACCCAGTGACTCTCGATCGTTGAGCTCTTGTCTTTGTCATGCTGTCCCCTACCTGGCGCGCCAATCTGTTGCGGCCAATCGCCTCGTCGCCCGATCGCCGGGAAGCGTGCACCTGCAAAAGGAAGTCCGCACTGACCGGAGGCGGCTCCGGCGGGGACCCTCCGACGGTCAAGTCAGAGAGGTGACTGGGCAACAGTGAAATGCAGACAGAGAGCTCTGAGAGGAGAGAGAGAGAGAGAGGAGCGAGCCTGCGTATGTGGGAGAGACGGGCGGATCGATCCCTTGCACTGTTGCCTTCCCCGGTATATATAGTGGAGCACGGTATGGCGCCATCATTAATGGCGCGGACAAGTGAGGAACTGTCAACTCACTGTAGGCTGTCAGAGCCGCCGTGAAAACGTCATGTCGCCGTGTAGCCGTCTAATCACCAGGGTTGACCCGGCTCTCGGCGGGACAATGCCCCTAGGTAACTGTGCCGCATGTCCGTGTCAGAGCTGACAACGTCTGGCGGCCGTACGGCGGTTGGTGGAGTCGGCCGACCCAAGGTCGGTGGCCAGCAGAGTGGCGTCGGACTCCTCCGTCGGTCGGCGAGCTTCATGTGGGTCGGCTACCGGACCTCTGGGTTTAGTCGGTCGGGAATGGACCGTGGAATGGCCGCAGTTAGCCGCTGATGGCGTCCGTCGGCCTGTCGCCCGACTTACGATCGGCCAGTCAGAGTCGTCCGTCGGGCCGTTGGTTAGTCGGTCGGGCGCCAGCCGGTCGGCCCTCCGATAGTCGGTCGGTCGGTGGGTATCCCCCAACAATAACCATCTGCTGAAAATATGATGGGACATCTGGATCCATTTGCCAGGAAATATAGAAGCTGAATAACGTGCAGATTTACATACTCTGATGGATATATGGATGTCCATGAGTAGGACAGCGGGAGAGAAGTGAGCATACTCTTGCATGCCCATCATGTGCTGGATACTTTTTCAGTCGGATGGCGTCAAATGCCATCGGAAATGGGTGACTTAGAGACAATTGCAAACTGCCTTACCATATAAAAGGAAAATTGCACCTTTTGGGGATTCTAGAATTCTTGTTTAGCAACTCAGACAGCATGCAGGTGCAGTCATAGAAAGGATTGGTAGACAGCTACTGAACTCTTAAGAGCTGAGATCCTGCTTAGAAAGTGGAAATGAATGCCTATCAGTCCATTAGATCCTCATAATAGGTAAAAATTTATGAATTTCAAGCTTATGGGCATGTATCCAATGCGTCAAAATACATGACCACCTATGAGATCACTACTCGTGAAAAAGCACAATACAATTTTTGCAGAATTAAAATTTGATAACCTCAATTTCTTTTAATAAACTTCCACAACCACCTTCCATAAATAGTACAAATTCAATGTCTTTCAAAACCAAACTAATGGTCTAAAGAAAAGAAAAGAACTTCGTGATCTGTGAAAAATGCTACTGCAGATTCGCTTCACGGAGAAGGGTGATCAGAAAACTGCAACCGTTGAGATTTGAGAATAGCATGGAATCAGCAAAAGTTGCAGCAGTTTCCAGGAGGTAGGATTTTACAAAACTAGATAAAAAATGCGACATCAATGTCACCTCAATTCAGCATTCATCTAGTGCAAACCGCATCTCCCAGCCTGCAGCAAAGAACATGAGAACTGATTTATATGAGTTTCTTTCATATAAAAGTCCCATCATTTTCTTATGTTGGATCAGATCAGCAAATGCCAGAGAACACAATATAAGTGCATGTAAACATTGAAAAGGGTACACTCCCGCACAGCAATCTACTAAAACCAGAATTCTATGTGGGGTGAATAAGACAATTGGAATGGAAACATGTGAATATTGAGATCCATGTTAGAATCCCGTCATAGATTTCCAAATTCAAACAACTAACGCCCATTTAGAACAAGCAACACACTGAGCCACAAGCAACACAAATGTCCCTACGTTGCTTGTAAAGTGGAATACAAATCGTGAGACAAATAATCTCAATGGATGCAGATACAAGTTTCACATCAGGAATATTTGTTCCTGGTAAAGTGGAATGCAGATAGTCTGCACCTTTTAGTAGAGATATATTGCCTCCCCATCTGTAGCTACGAGCATCTTAAACCATAAATAATTGAGGTATGCACAGTGTCAAAATGCATAGCATGTCATTCAAATTGAAATTCACAATGTCCGGTAAAATTTTGATACAAACAAGCACAATATGTTACAACATCATAGTTTATTAGCCGCAACCTGACACAATATAAGCTTTTCCTTCAGGGGAGAGGTAGTAAAAGCTAATGCTTTTATTACTTGTGACCTGAGATGGTACAAGCTTTTTTTTTTTTTTTTTCTTTCTGGGGAGGGGGGGGGGGGGGTGGAGGGAAGAGAGAGAGAGAAGAGACTAAATGCTATTGCAATAAAAGGCCAGACTAGTGCATGAGGAAGCTGCCAGTGCATGGTCTAAAGAGGGTCAGATGTACACAGCCCTACCCTCATGTGCAGAGGGGCTATTTCCCATGTTTAGACCCGTGACTTCCAAGTCACAAAAGAGGAAACTTATCGTTGCGCCTAAGCTCACCCTCAATAAAAGCTATTGGTATGCATACAATTATCTTGCAACTAGCATCAACATCATTATGAACAAAGTCTCAAGCTTCAGATATTAACATCATACACCAAATAAAAGAGAGCAACATTAACTCACCATGAGAACACCCCAACCTTGTGAATGTTCTGAAAAGGAGGAATTAAAGAATGCAGCATTACTCCACCATGCCAGTAATTATAGATACTTTGATAACCAAGGAACTTCTGAGCAATCCTTCAATGCAAAAGCTACATCATCATGACATATAGAATTGCAAACAATTAGAATCTGTTTGCGACAATGACACAAGTGCATTTAAAAACATCACTATTTTCAATTTGCAGATAAAAAATTTCCATCTTGAATAATATTAACTAGGCAGCTACAGATATGTTTGTTGATACAAGCACCAATATCATTTCACAAGAGGAAGAACAAGGAGGATGTGAGCGCTGTTCTCTGTCAGTTTCTAGTTGCATCACTTATATAGCATTTAAGTGTCTGGCCAGTTTAAGCTCTCCTTGTTTATTATATAAAGTTCCATATACCATGCTAACTTTTTATTTTTATCATGTGACCAGCAATTGTTCAATTTCCTGAGTTCAAGGCTCACCAATGTCAATTTATTAGTCCTTTAAGTGACAGCAACTATTGCTAATTTTCCATAATGTGAGGCCACTAGTGTCAAGTTGGTAGTCCTTTCATTCTAAACTATCCAAAAGGAAAACAAGAAGAAAGAAGGTTAAGGTTTTAGGCAACCCACAAAACATTAAAGACTATTTTCATGTAACTATCTATAAGTACAGGAACATTTGTAAAATAGCTTTCATTTTTCAAGTGTATAGAAGCTGAACCATCCTCAGAACCACTCAGGCAGGGCTGGAAATGACCTGAGCCAGCCCAAAGCCATCAAACTGTCGACTTTGTGTTGGTCTTTGGACCTGGTCCAAGGGAGTTTTGGGTCAGGCTTGGGTCTCATGTTTAGAGCATGAAGAATTTCAGGTCAGATTTGGCCAAAACATGGCCCAGCATGAACCCCAAACCAATAACTAACAAATGGCATAGTGTTTCTCAAATCCTCCCAATGCCATTTCACTCAACTCCATCTAGCAGAACAGCTGCACCACCTCTAAAAAGAAAAAAGAAAATAAAAATTGCCTCCCTCACCTCCTTCCTTAGCAAGTGCCTGCCTCCCACATCCCATCCTCCATCACGACCTGCATCATTGGTTCCTACTCCCTTCAAAACAAACAAAGTATTGCTTCTGTCCCTTTTTAAGCTAGATTGGATTGGTTTGGTTCAGGCCTGTATGGGGCTTCGAGCAAGGCTTGGTTTCAAAGCTCAAGACAGATGTTGTATCCGCCTTTTGGGTTTTAGGCCCAATCAGGAACCAAAAAAATTTTCGGACCAAGCTGGAGAAAGCAGGTGGCTGGACACAACCCAACCCAACCCGTTTCCAGCCCTCCATTTAGGCACAAGGGTCAATTGCAGTGATATCAGTTAGTTAATTTCCTTATACATAATAAACATGCATATAAATTTTTTAAGATAGATGTGTCAACCTTCTTATAGATCTAAAACGATTTATAGGTTACAGTCAAAGAGCAAGGTGAAATTTGAAATTGCTTCTGACCGAGTATCTTCTACTTGCATTTATTCACACAATCATTTTAAGAAAAAAACCTTTACAGACTAATATTCTTCATGTAAAACAGAAAGTTCCACTTGCACCAATTTTGCTGAATATTTAATATGAAAAGTTCAGAAAAAGATTATTTGAAGTAACAGTGCAGCCAATGATTATATTCGTCAGATACATAAAAAAGGCCATTATGCAATGGTCATAATAACCACTATAGGGATAAGGATATGACATGACACAAAGATCAAAACCATAAATTTCTGAAAAATAGAATAAGATATGGCTGGGATTCTATGATAAAAGAATAAAATATAATTTTAAATATATGTGAAAAAATCATTTGCAAAAGCTAACAGCTTATTGCAGTAACATAGCCCACCTTATTGTAGTAACATAGCCCACATTTCACACACCAACATTAAACAAACCCTATTTAATCATCATTCAAATCCATAAACCACAATCCA